>NW_027175425.1:0-251276 GCF_028021215.1 Eschrichtius robustus
TTCCCAAGTACCACTTTCCCCTACCGAAAACTGATTGTGTGTCTCACAGCACGACTGAAGAAAGTTACGCACGTACATTGGTCGGTGTGTGAGAGGCTGTATGTGTCTATTCACACGTGTGGGCGTGTGTGACTGAGACTTTGCATGAGGATGCGTTTGTGGATTCCTGTGTGTGCTGCTAAATATGCGTCTTCGTCTCTGGGTGTCCCTGTGGCGCTTTGCAGATGCCTCTAACAGTAAACGTCATAGTTTATACACAGCACCCTGGTTGGACCCGCAAATGAAAGGAGAAAGACCTCTGTCAGTTTCATGAGGCCGCATGCAAACTTTGACCCCCAGGGCTGTCGAAATAGGCCACAGACTCCCGCTCTCCCACAGCCACGCCTTCTGACCAAAGCACAAAGTCTGGACGAGACCTCCCTCCCGGCCGTGGGTGTCAAACCTATGTGGACCTGGAGATCCTGCCACCTACCACCACATCTGATGTGCCCTTGGGGTCACTCCCAGAGCTCCCGGAAGCAAGGTAACCTCCCATGGGCGTGCTGACACCGATCTGCAGTTGCTGACAGGCAAGATGCAGCCTGGGAATTCTCAAGGGGTTAACGGACTTGGGCCCAAGTGCCTCATCTCGCCAACTAGACCAAATCACTTTCCATGACCCCGTGGGAATGCCCTCAATGGGAAGAGTTGGGCTTCAGCAACCATGACACAGGTTGGAACCCCACAGCAGAAATTAGGCCACCTTCCCGGCCACGTAAAGGAAAGCTTCCAACTGGTAGTGTTTGCGGCCCTGACCATTGAGGAAACGCTCAAACGCTGCACAGCCTCGTCCTAAGTGACCTCCTCCTGCCTGCAGGGCGACTCCACTCGACTTGAAGCCACAGACATCATGCGAACACGGAGACACTGAACAGCAGGGAAGACACACCGCAAGCCTGTCTGCTTTGATGGTGCCCACCCCACCCCATGCATCCTGGTAATTCTCCACTGCCACAGCGACACTACCGATGAACTCACAGTGATCAAAGGCACTGTCCCCGAGTACCACAGACAGACTTTCAACGGAAAAACTTTGCCACACGAGGGGACCTGGAAGCTTGAAAGGGTACAGTGGCTATCCACGTCAGTGCATCTGGCGTCGCAACAGTGCCCCCACCTCTGTCCTGCCAACGGACTGCTCCAGATAAAACTCTGGCTGTTCGCTAGCCGAGTCATGCCCCCCCCAGGAGAAGCACTTTCGCTTTACGCATTCCCAAACAAGGGAACAAAGTGGCCAAATGGGATGTTCGCATAACTAACCATCCTCCCAGGAGGCCGGCACAGACGTGTCACCATGTCGAACTTCTTTGCGTCTCGCAAGACACCCTTTGGTTGTCTTTCCACTGGCAACGGGATCGCAACTCTACACAGGTTACCTACCTCACCTCATCCACTGGAACTGCCAAAGCCATCCCCTCCTTAGGCAGCTGATGCCAGCCAATCACGCACATGTCACATCCTTGGGAAGCCGAGGCCAGCACCTGCAACCCAATTATGATAGCCTATTCCACGACATCACAAAGAACATGTCCTCATCTATCCTTACCTTCCTGTGCGGGCCATCAGTGATCCACGCAGGTTTAATTTCAGCACTCGATCTTCTCCCCACTCCGCGATGACCCACTTGGCATCAACATTGTGCCGGGAGTTAAAGTAGAGAAGCAAACAAGGGCAGCAGTGAGGCCTAATCCATCAGCCCCTTTCCACCGATGCCCAACCGAGCTCACCCCCGCCCATTGCTCCAGCCTCACTAGGCACTCAAGAACCTCACCGTGAAAAACGCAAGAACAGGGAGGGCCACAGGCCTGCCTGAGGTTCCAGGCACCAACCAAGGACGCTTGCTCATTTTGGCTTCCAGAATCAACCCCCAAAATGGCAGGCACGATGCGTGATCCTGGCCAAAACTCACCTCCCAACTGCAAGCTAACTGGTCCTAGACCAGCACACACTTCGACTCTTAAGACCAGCAGGAGAGCCTGCCCCCTCACATTCCCTCAACAGCCATTCAACAGGGACCCGGGATTCACAGATAACACAGCTTATGTGCAGACACGGTCAACCCTCAGACAGGAGCCCCTCCAATACTGGAGTCCTTGGTGGTGTTTGCATACATGTCGGCAGGGGACGCTGACCCTCATTCCGAACTGTCATCTCCCCCTGAGAGAGGAAACGTGCTGAACCTCAGTTTCGATGACGAGACGGTAGAGTGTTCTCACTCATTTTGTTCAGATTTTCCAAGGAATGCATGCAAGGGTGTCATCATCGATCCAAGCACATGCTGGGACGCTGCAGCCCACAACCAGGGTGTGCGCAGGGCTCTGTACAGGAGCCATGAGCCTGGGCTACCCCAAAACCCTGGAAAATCCACAGCCCTCAGGCCACTCGGCAATAGGAACAATCAATCCACTCTTGCAGCCACTGGGCCCGTCTGAGGAAAACCTAATATCTAATGGCACATCATGGGGTGCTTGAATACCTACCGTCCTGAGTTATCCACGACCATGCTCGGGGACATGGGCCCGCCTCACTTTTTCCAGTTCTTCTTAGCACCTCCAGTCATCAGAGCACACGAAGGTCTTCTTGTTTGTGCCGACGGCCAGCCTTTCCCAGCAACTGCACCTGAGAAGTGGACAGAAATCACCGAGGCTTCATCAATGGACTGGTGTCCTCAGAGGACATGATCCATAAAAACATTGACCTGGCCTTGAGCTCTGAAACTGCTTCCCAAGGACCTCTATCCCTTACCGAGAATTGACTGCATGTCTGATAGTATGACTGCAAGAAGTTAGGCACATACGTTGGCCGGTGTGTGAGAGGCTACATGTGTGTGTTCATGCGTGTGGGCGTGTGTGACTGTGACTGCGCATGCGGACGTGCTTGTGGGTTTCTCTGTGTGCCGCTGAATACGCGTCTCGGTATCAGTGTGTCCCTATGGCCCTGTGAGGAGGAGTCCAAGAATAAAAGAAATAGTTTATACACAGCACCCTGGTTAGACCCCCCAACTGAAAGGAGAAAGACCCCTGTCAGCTTCAAGAGGCCGCAGGCAAACTTGGACCCCCAGGGGTTGTTGAAAGAGTCCCCGGACTCCCGCTCTCCCACAACCACGCCTTCTGACCAAAACACAAAGACTCGATGAGACCTTCCTCCGGGACTTGGCTGTGACTTCGACATGCACCTCGAGACTCTGTCAGCTACCAGTATATCTGATGGGCATTTGGGATCACTCGCAGCACTTCCGGAAGCAAGGGAACTCCCATGGTCGGGCCGACACTGACCGGCAGGTGTCTACTGCCAATTTGCAGCCTGAAACCACTCAAGGGGCTAACGAACGTGGGCCCATGTGCCACTTCTCGCCAACTAGGCCTAATCACTTTCCATTGACCCGTGGGAATGCCCACCACAGGAAGTGGTGGGCTTCAGCCACCATGACCCATGTCGGATCCCCACGGCGGAAACTAGTCCACATTCCCAGCCACGTCTCAGGCAGCTCCCATCTTGAATGTTTGCGGCCCTGACCCCTAAGGAAACGCTCAAACCCTAGAAAGCCTCGTCCTGCGTGCCCTCCTCCAGCCCACAGGGCGACACGAACCTACTGGAAAACACAAACATCTTCAGAACACGGGAACACTGAACACCAGGGAAGACAGATCGCAAGCCTGTCTCCTTCGTTGAGGCTGATCCCACCCCATGCATCCTGGCAATTCTCCACTGCCACGGTGACACTACCGAGTAACCCACAGTGATCAAAGGCATGGTCCCCGAGGTCCACAGACAGACTTTCAACAGAAGCCCTCTGCCATGCGAGGGGACTTGGAAGCCTGAAAGGGAACAGTGGCTGGCCACGGCAGCACAGCAGGCATGGCAATGGGGCCCCCATCTCTGCCCCACCAATGGACTGCTCCAGATAAACCTCTGGCTGTTCGAATGGCCTGCATGCTACACTGGCCGGTCTCGTCATTCCCCCACAGGCGAAACAGCTTTGCTTTACACATTGCCAAACAAGGGAACAAAGCGGCCAAAGGGGATATTCGCATAACTCAACTACCTCCAAGGGGGCCGGCACAGACGCCTCACCATGTCGGTCTTCTCTACTTCCCGCAAGACACCCTTTGGGTGTCATTCCTTGGGCAACGGGATCGCAACTCTACACAGGTTACCTACCTCAACTCACCCACTTGAACTGCCAACGCCATCCACTCCATAGGCAGCTTATGCCAGCCCATCACGAACAAGACACATTCCTGGGAAGCCGAGACCAGTGCCTGCAACCCAATGATGACAGCCCATCCCACGACATCACACAGGACCTTTCCTCATGATACCTTACCTTTCTCTCCAGGCCAGCAGCCACCACCCAGGCTGAAATGCTTCACTCGATCCACACCCCAGTCCACGAACATCCACTTAGCGCCAACAGTGTGCCGGCAACTTCAGCAGAGGAGCTGACAGCGGCAGCACTGAGGCCTAAACCATCAGCCCCCTTCCGCCATCGCCCAACTCCAGCCCACGCCCGCCCACTGCTCCAGTCACACCAGGCAGTCAAGAACCTCACTGCGTGAAACACAACAACAGAGAGGGCCACAGGCCTGGCCTGAGGCTCCAGGCTCCAACCAGGGAAACTTGCTCATTTTGGCTTCTATAATCAACCTCAGAAGCAAGCAGGCACAAAGCGTGATCCTCTCCAAATATCACCTCTCCAAGCTGCAAGCTTACTGGGTCTATACCAGAAGACACTCCGACCCTGAAGACTAGCAGGAAAGCCTGCCCTCTTGCATTCCCTCAACGGCCTTTTAGCAGGCACCGGGGATTCTTAGGTGACAGAGCTTATGAGCAGACATGCTCGACCCTCAGACAGGAGCCCCTCCAATGCTGGAGCCCTTAGTGGTGTTTGCATGCCTGACAGCAGGGGACGTTGGCCCTCATTCTTAACTGTCCCGTACCCCCGAGAGAGAAAACGTGCTGGACCTCAGTTTCGAGGAGGAGACGGTAGAGCGTTCTCACTCATTTCGGTCAGATTTTCCAAGGAATGCATACAAGGGTGTCATCATTGATCCAAGCACATGCTGGGATGCTGCAGAACACAAGAGGGAAGGCCGTGGAGCTCTGCAGAGGAGCCATGACCTGCAAGTACTCCAACTGCCTGGGGAATCCACAGTCCTCAGGCCACTCAGCAAGACCAGCAATCAATCCACTCTTGCAACCATTGGGCCCATCTGTGGAAAACCTAATATCCAATGGCACATCTTAGTACGGGTGAATGCCTACCGTCCTGAGATATCCACAGCCACGCTCGGCAACGTGCACCCGCCCCACTTTTTCCAGTTCTCCTTAGCACATCCAGTCATCAGACAACGCGAAGGTCTTCTTCTCTTTGCCGACAGCCAGCCTTACCCTGCAACTGCACCTGAGAAGTGGACAGAAATCACGCAGGTTTCTGATTTGCACCAGGGTCCTCAGAGAACATGATTCTTATGAACACATAACCTGGGCGTGAGCCTGGAACCTGCTTCCCAAGTACCACTTTCCCCTACCGAAAACTGATTGTGTGTCTCACAGCACGACTGAAGAAAGTTACGCACGTACGTTGGTGGGTGTGTGAGAGGCTGTATGTGTCTATTCACACGTGTGGGCGTGTGTGACTGAGACTTTGCACGAGGATGCGTTTGTGGATTCCTGTGTGTGCTGCTAAATACGCGTCTTGGTCTCTGGGTGTCCCTGTGGCGCTTTGCAGATGCCTCTAACAGTAAACGTCATAGTTTATACACAGCACCCTGGTTGGACCCCCAACTGAAAGGAGAAAGACCTCTGTCAGTTTCATGAGGCCGCATGCAAACTTTGACCCCCAGGGCTGTCGAAATAGGCCACAGACTCCCGCTCTCCCACAGCCACGCCTTCTGACCAAAGCACAAAGTCTGGACGAGACCTCCCTCCCGGCCGTGGGTGTCAAACCTATGTGGACCTGGAGATCCTGTTACCTACCACCACAAATGATGTGCCCTTGGGGTCACTCCCAGAGATCCCGAAAGCAAGGTAACCTCCCATGGGCGTGCTGACACCGATCTGCAGTTGCTGACAGGCAAGATGCAGCCTGGGAATTCTCAAGGGGTTAACGGACTTGGGCCCAAGTGCCTCATCTCGCCAACTAGACCAAATCACTTTCCATGACCCCGTGGGAATGCCCTCAATGGGAAGAGTTGGGCTTCAGCAACCATGACACAGGTTGGAACCCCACAGCAGAAATTAGGCCACCTTCCCGGCCACGTAAAGGAAAGCTTCCAACTGGTAGTGTTTGCGGCCCTGACTATTGAGGAAACGCTCAAACGCTGCACAGCCTCGTCCTAAGTGACCTCCTCCTGCCTGCAGGGCGACTCCACTCGACTTGAAGCCACAGACATCATGCGAACACGGAGACACTGAACAGAAGGGAAGACACACCACAAGCCTGTCTGCTTTGATGGTGCCCACCCCACCCCATGC
Source organism: Eschrichtius robustus (assembly GCF_028021215.1). NCBI lineage: Eukaryota > Metazoa > Chordata > Mammalia > Artiodactyla > Eschrichtiidae > Eschrichtius > Eschrichtius robustus. Next base: position 6,517 of record NW_027175425.1, read on the forward strand.
ATCCTGGTAATTCTCCACTGCCACAGTGACACTACCGATGAACTCACAGTGATCAAAGGCACTGTCCCCGAGTACCACAGACAGACTTTCAACGGAAAAACTTTGCCACACGAGGGGACCTGGAAGCTTGAAAGGGTACAGTGGCTATCCACGTCAGTGCATCTGGCGTCGCAACAGTGCCCCCACCTCTGTCCTGCCAACGGACTGCTCCAGATAAACCTCTGGCTGTTCGCTAGCCGAGTCATGCCCCTCCCAGGAGAAGCACTTTCGCTTTACGCATTCCCAAACAAGGGAACAAAGCGGCCAAATGGGATGTTCGCATAACTAACCATCCTCCCAGGAGGCCGGCACAGACGTGTCACCATGTCGAACTTCTTTGCGTCTCGCAAGACACCCTTTGGTTGTCTTTCCTCTGGCAACGGGATCGCAACTCTACACAGGTTACCTACCTCACCTCATCCACTTGAACTGCCAAAGCCATCCCCTCCATAGGCAGCTGATGCCTGCCAATCACGCACATGTCACATCCGTGGGAAGCCGAGGCCAGCACCTGCAACCCAATTATGATAGCCTATTCCACGACATCACAAAGAACATGTCCTCATCTATCCTTACCTTCCTGTGCGGGCCATCAGTGATCCACGCAGGTTTAATTTCAGCACTCGATCTTCTGCCCACTCCGCGATGACCCACTTGGCATCAACATTGTGCTGGGAGTTAAAGTAGAGAAGCAAACAAGGGCAGCAGCGAGGCCTAATCCATCAGCCCCTTTCCACCGATGCCCAACCGAGCTCACCCCCGCCCATTGCTCCAGCCTCACTAGGCACTCAAGAACCTCACCGTGAAAAACGCAAGAACAGGGAGGGCCACAGGCCTGGCCTGAGGTTCCAGGCACCAACCAAGGACGCTTGCTCATTTTGGCTTCCAGAATCAACCCCCAAAATGGCAGGCACGATGCGTGATCCTGGCCAAAACTCACCTCCCAACTGCAAGCTAACTGGTCCTAGACCAGCACACACTTCGACTCTTAAAACCAGCAGGAGAGCCTGCCCCCTCACATTCCCTCAACAGCCATTCAACAGGGACCCGGGATTCACAGATAACACAGCTTATGTGCAGACACGGTCAAACCTCAGACAGGAGCCCCTCCAATACTGGAGTCCTTGGTGGTGTTTGCATACATGTCGGCAGGGGACGCTGACCCTCATTCCGAACTGTCATCTCCCCCTGAGAGAGGAAACGTGCTGAACCTCAGTTTCGATGACGAGACGGTAGAGTGTTCTCACTCATTTTGTTCAGATTTTCCAAGGAATGCATGCAAGGGTGTCATCATCGATCCAAGCACATGCTGGGACGCTGCAGCACACAACCGGGGTGTGCGCAGGGCTCTGTACAGGAGCCATGAGCCTGGGCTACCCCAAAACCCTGGAGAATCCACAGCCCTCAGGCCACTCGGCAAGAGGAACAATCAATCCACTCTTGCAGCCACTGGGCCCGTCTGAGGAAAACCTAATATCTAATGGCACATCATGGGGTGCTTGAATACCTACCGTCCTGAGTTATCCACGACCATGCTCGGGGACATGGGCCCGCCTCACTTTTTCCAGTTCTTCTTAGCACCTCCAGTCATCAGAGCACACGAAGGTCTTCTTGTTTGTGCCGACGGCCAGCCTTTCCCAGCAACTGCACCTGAGAAGTGGACAGAAATCACCGAGGCTTCATAAATGGACTGGTGTCCTCAGAGGACATGATCCATAAAAATATTGACCTGGCCTTGAGCTTTGAAACTGCTTCCCAAGGACCTCTATCCCTTACCGAGAATTGACTGCATGTCTGATAGTATGACTGCAGGAAGTTAGGCACATACGTTGGCCGGTGTGTGAGAGGCTCTATGTGTGTGTTCATGCGTGTGGGCGTGTGTGACTGTGACTGCGCATGCGGACGTGCTTGTGGGTTTCTCTGTGTGCCGCTGAATACGCGTCTCGGTATCAGTGTGTCCCTATGGCCCTGTGAGGAGGAGTCCAAGAATAAAAGAAATAGTTTATACACAGCACCCTGGTTAGACCCCCCAACTGAAAGGAGAAAGACCCCTGTCAGCTTCAAGAGGCCGCAGGCAAACTTGGACCCCCAGGGGTTGTTGAAAGAGTCCCCGGACTCCCGCTCTCCCACAACCACGCCTTCTGACCAAAACACAAAGACTCGATGAGACCTTCCTCCGGGACTTGGCTGTGACCTCGACATGCACCTCGAGACTCTGTCAGCTACCAGTATATCTGATGGGCATTTGGGATCACTCGCAGCACTTCCGGAAGCAAGGGAACTCCCATGGTCGGGCCGACACTGACCGGCAGGTGTCTACTGCCAATTTGCAGCCTGAAACCACTCAAGGGGCTAACGAACGTGGGCCCATGTGCCACTTCTCGCCAACTAGGCCTAATCACTTTCCATTGACCCGTGGGAATGCCCACCACAGGAAGTGGTGGGCTTCAGCCACCATGACCCATGTCAGATCCCCACGGCGGAAACTAGTCCACATTCCCAGCCACGTCTCAGGCAGCTCCCATCTTGAATGTTTGCGGCCCTGACCCCTAAGGAAACGCTCAAACCCTAGAAAGCCTCGTCCTGCGTGCCCTCCTCCAGCCCACAGGGCGACACGAACCTACTGGAAAACACAAACATCTTCAGAACACGGGAACACTGAACACCAGGGAAGACAGATCGCAAGCCTGTCTCCTTCGTTGAGGCTGATCCCACCCCATGCATCCTGGCAATTCTCCACTGCCACGGTGACACTACCGAGTAACCCACAGTGATCAAAGGCATGGTCCCCGAGGTCCACAGACAGACTTTCAACAGAAGCCCTCTGCCATGCGAGGGGACTTGGAAGCCTGAAAGGGAACAGTGGCTGGCCACGGCAGCACAGCAGGCATGGCAATGGGGCCCCCATCTCTGCCCCACCAATGGACTGCTCCAGATAAACCTCTGGCTGTTCGAATGGCCTGCATGCTACACTGGCCGGTCTCGTCATTCCCCCACAGGCGAAACAGCTTTGCTTTACACATTGCCAAACAAGGGAACAAAGCGGCCAAAGGGGATATTTGCATAACTCAACTACCTCCAAGGGGGCCGGCACAGACGCCTCACCATGTCGATCTTCTCTACTTCCCGCAAGACACCCTTTGGGTGTCATTCCTTGGGCAACGGGATCACAACTCTACACAGGTTACCTACCTCAACTCACCCACTTGAACTGCCAACGCCATCCACTCCATAGGCAGCTTATGCCAGCCCATCACGAACAAGACACATTCCTGGGAAGCCGAGACCAGTGCCTGCAACCCAATGATGACAGCCCATCCCACGACATCACACAGGACCTTTCCTCATGATACCTTACCTTTCTCTCCAGGCCAGCAGCCACCACCCAGGCTGAAATGCTTCACTCGATCCACACCCCAGTCCACGAACATCCACTTAGCGCCAACAGTGTGCCGGCAACTTCAGCAGAGGAGCTGACAGCGGCAGCACTGAGGCCTAAACCATCAGCCCCCTTCCGCCATCGCCCAACTCCAGCCCACGCCCGCCCACTGCTCCAGTCACACCAGGCAGTCAAGAACCTCACTGCGTGAAACACAACAACAGAGAGGGCCACAGGCCTGGCCTGAGGCTCCAGGCTCCAACCAGGGAAACTTGCTCATTTTGGCTTCTATAATCAACCTCAGAAGCAAGCAGGCACAAAGCGTGATCCTCTCCAAATATCACCTCTCCAAGCTGCAAGCTTACTGGGTCTATACCAGAAGACACTCCGACCCTGAAGACTAGCAGGAAAGCCTGCCCTCTTGCATTCCCTCAACGGCCTTTTAGCAGGCACCGGGGATTCTTAGGTGACCCAGCTTATGAGCAGACATGCTCGACCCTCAGACAGGAGCCCCTCCAATGCTGGAGCCCTTAGTGGTGTTTGCATGCCTGACAGCAGGGGACGTTGGCCCTCACTCCTAACTGTCCCGTACCCCCGAGAGAGAAAACGTGCTGGACCTCAGTTTCGAGGAGGAGACGGTAGAGCGTTCTCACTCATTTCGGTCAGATTTTCCAAGGAATGCATACAAGGGTGTCATCATTGATCCAAGCACATGCTGGGATGCTGCAGAACACAAAAGGGAAGGCCGTGGAGCTCTGCAGAGGAGCCATGACCTGGAAGTACTCCAACTGCCTGGGGAATCCACAGTCCTCAGGCCACTCAGCAAGACCAGCAATCAATCCACTCTTGCAACCATTGGGCCCATCTGTGGAAAACCTAATATCCAATGGCACATCTTAGTACGGGTGAATGCCTACCGTCCTGAGATATCCACAGCCACGCTCGGCAACGTGCACCCGCCCCACTTTTTCCAGTTCTCCTTAGCACATCCAGTCATCAGACAACGCGAAGGTCTTCTTCTCTTTGCCGACAGCCAGCCTTACCCTGCAACTGCACCTGAGAAGTGGACAGAAATCACGCAGGTTTCTGATTTGCACCAGGGTCCTCAGAGAACATGATTCTTATGAACACATAACCTGGGCGTGAGCCTGGAACCTGCTTCCCAAGTACCACTTTCCCCTACCGAAAACTGATTGTGTGTCTCACAGCACGACTGAAGAAAGTTACGCACGTACGTTGGTCGGTGTGTGAGAGGCTGTATGTGTCTATTCACACGTGTGGGCGTGTGTGACTGAGACTTTGCACGAGGATGCGTTTGTGGATTCCTGTGTGTGCTGCTAAATACGCGTCTTGGTCTCTGGGTGTCCCTGTGGCGCTTTGCAGATGCCTCTAACAGTAAACGTCATAGTTTATACACAGCACCCTGGTTGGACCCCCAACTGAAAGGAGAAAGACCTCTGTCAGTTTCATGAGGCCGCATGCAAACTTTGACCCCCAGGGCTGTCGAAATAGGCCACAGACTCCCGCTCTCCCACAGCCACGCCTTCTGACCAAAGCACAAAGTCTGGACGAGACCTCCCTCCCGGCCGTGGGTGTCAAACCTATGTGGACCTGGAGATCCTGCCACCTACCACCACAACTGATGTGCCCTTGGGGTCACTCCCAGAGATCCCGGAAGCAAGGTAACCTCCCATGGGCGTGCTGACACCGATCTGCAGTTGCTGACAGGCAAGATGCAGCCTGGGAATTCTCAAGGGGTTAACGGACTTGGGCCCAAGTGCCTCATCTCGCCAACTAGACCAAATCACTTTCCATGACCCCGTGGGAATGCCCTCAATGGGAAGAGTTGGGCTTCAGCAACCATGACACAGGTTGGAACCCCACAGCAGAAATTAGGCCACCTTCCCGGCCACGTAAAGGAAAGCTTCCAACTGGTAGTGTTTGCGGCCCTGACCATTGAGGAAACGCTCAAACGCTGCACAGCCTCGTCCTAAGTGACCTCCTCCTGCCTGCAGGGCGACTCCACTCGACTTGAAGCCACAGACATCATGCGAACACGGAGACACTGAACAGCAGGGAAGACACACCGCAAGCATGTCTGCTTTGATGGTGCCCACCCCACCCCATGTATCCTGGTAATTCTCCACTGCCACAGCGACACTACCGATGAACTCACAGTGATCAAAGGCACTGTCCCCGAGTACCACAGACAGACTTTCAACGGAAAATCTTTGCCACACGAGGGGACCTGGAAGCTTGAAAGGGTACAGTGGCTATCCACGTCAGTGCATCTGGCGTCGCAACAGTGCCCCCACCTCTGTCCTGCCAACGGACTGCTCCAGATAAACCTCTGGCTGTTCGCTAGCCGAGTCATGCCCCCCCCAGGAGAAGCACTTTCGCTTTACGCATTCCCAAACAAGGGAACAAAGCGGCCAAATGGGATGTTCGCATAACTAACCATCCTCCCAGGAGGCCGGCACAGACGTGTCACCATGTCGAACTTCTTTGCGTCTCGCAAGACACCCTTTGGTTGTCTTTCCTCTGGCAACGGGATCGCAACTCTACACAGGTTACCTACCTCACCTCATCCACTGGAACTGCCAAAGCCATCCCCTCCTTAGGCAGCTGATGCCAGCCAATCACGCACATGTCACATCCTTGGGAAGCCGAGGCCAGCACCTGCAACCCAATTATGATAGCCTATTCCACGACATCACAAAGAACATGTCCTCATCTATCCTTACCTTCCTGTGCGGGCCATCAGTGATCCACGCAGGTTTAATTTCAGCACTCGATCTTCTCCCCACTCCGCGATGACCCACTTGGCATCAACATTGTGCCGGGAGTTAAAGTAGAGAAGCAAACAAGGGCAGCAGCGAGGCCTAATCCATCAGCCCCTTTCCACCGATGCCCAACCGAGCTCACCCCCGCCCATTGCTCCAGCCTCACTAGGCGCTCAAGAACCTCACCGTGAAAAACGCAAGAACAGGGAGGGCCACAGGCCTGGCCTGAGGTTCCAGGCACCAACCAAGGACGCTTGCTCATTTTGGCTTCCAGAATCAACCCCCAAAACGGCAGGCACGATGCGTGATCCTGGCCAAAACTCACCTCCCAACTGCAAGCTAACTGGTCCTAGACCAGCACACACTTCAACTCTTAAAACCAGCAGGAGAGCCTGCCCCCTCATATTCCCTCAACAGCCATTCAACAGGGACCCGGGATTCACAGATAACACAGCTTATGTGCAGACACGGTCAACCCTCAGACAGGAGCCCCTCCAATACTGGAGTCCTTGGTGGTGTTTGCATACATGTCGGCAGGGGACGCTGACCCTCATTCCGAACTGTCATCTCCCCCTGAGAGAGGAAACGTGCTGAACCTCAGTTTCGATGACGAGACGGTAGAGTGTTCTCACTCATTTTGTTCAGATTTTCCAAGGAATGCATGCAAGGGTGTCATCATCGATCCAAGCACATGCTGGGACGCTGCAGCACACAACCGGGGTGTGCGCAGGGCTCTGTACAGGAGCCATGAGCCTGGGCTACCCCAAAACCCTGGAAAATCCACAGCCCTCAGGCCCCTCGGCAATAGGAACAATCAATCCACTCTTGCAGCCACTGGGCCCGTCTGAGGAAAACCTAATATCTAATGGCACATCATGGGGTGCTTGAATACCTACCGTCCTGAGTTATCCACGACCATGCTCGGGGACATGGGCCCGCCTCACTTTTTCCAGTTCTTCTGAGCACCTCCAGTCATCAGAGCACACGAAGGTCTTCTTGTTTGTGCCGACGGCCAGCCTTTCCCAGCAACTGCACCTGAGAAGTGGACAGAAATCACCGAGGCTTCATCAATGGACTGGTGTCCTCAGAGGACATGATCCATAAAAACATTGACCTGGCCTTGAGCTCTGAAACTGCTTCCCAAGGACCTCTATCCCTTACCGAGAATTGACTGCATGTCTGATAGTATGACTGCAGGAAGTTAGGCACATACGTTGGCCGGTGTGTGAGAGGCTACATGTGTGTGTTCATGCGTGTGGGCGTGTGTGACTGTGACTGCGCATGCGGACGTGCTTGTGGGTTTCTCTGTGTGCCGCTGAATACGCGTCTCGGTATCAGTGTGTCCCTATGGCCCTGTGAGGAGGAGTCCAAGAATAAAAGAAATAGTTTATACACAGCACCCTGGTTAGACCCCCCAACTGAAAGGAGAAAGACCCCTGTCAGCTTCAAGAGGCCGCAGGCAAACTTGGACCCCCAGGGGTTGTTGAAAGAGTCCCCGGACTCCCGCTCTCCCACAACCACGCCTTCTGACCAAAACACAAAGACTCGATGAGACCTTCCTCCGGGACTTGGCTGTGACCTCGACATGCACCTCGAGACTCTGTCAGCTACCAGTATATCTGATGGGCATTTGGGATCACTCGCAGCACTTCCGGAAGCAAGGGAACTCCCATGGTCGGGCCGACACTGACCGGCAGGTGTCTACTGCCAATTTGCAGCCTGAAACCACTCAAGGGGCTAACGAACGTGGGCCCACGTGCCACTTCTCGCCAACTAGGCCTAATCACTTTCCATTGACCCGTGGGAATGCCCACCACAGGAAGTGGTGGGCTTCAGCCACCATGACCCATGTCGGATCCCCACGGCGGAAACTAGTCCACATTCCCAGCCACGTCTCAGGCAGCTCCCATCTTGAATGTTTGCGGCCCTGACCCCTAAGGAAACGCTCAAACCCTAGAAAGCCTCGTCCTGCGTGCCCTCCTCCAGCCCACAGGGCGACACGAACCTACTGGAAAACACAAACATCTTCAGAACACGGGAACACTGAACACCAGGGAAGACAGACCGCAAGCCTGTCTCCTTCGTTGAGGCTGATCCCACCCCATGCATCCTGGCAATTCTCCACTGCCACGGTGACACTACCGAGTAACCCACAGTGATCAAAGGCATGGTCCCCGAGGTCCACAGACAGACTTTCAACAGAAGACCTCTGCCATGCGAGGGGACTTGGAAGCCTGAAAGGGAACAGTGGCTGGCCACGGCAGCACAGCAGGCATGGCAATGGGGCCCCCATCTCTGCCCCACCAATGGACTGCTCCAGATAAACCTCTGGCTGTTCGAATGGCCTGCATGCTACACTGGCCGGTCTCGTCATTCCCCCACAGGCGAAACAGCTTTGCTTTACACATTGCCAAACAAGGGAACAAAGCGGCCAAAGGGGATATTCGCATAACTCAACTACCTCCAAGGGGGCCGGCACAGACGCCTCACCATGTCGGTCTTCTCTACTTCCCGCAAGACACCCTTTGGGTGTCATTCCTTGGGCAACGGGATCGCAACTCTACACAGGTTACCTACCTCAACTCACCCACTTGAACTGCCAACGCCATCCACTCCATAGGCAGCTTATGCCAGCCCATCACGAACAAGACACATTCCTGGGAAGCCGAGACCAGTGCCTGCAACCCAATGATGACAGCCCATCCCACGACATCACACAGGACCTTTCCTCATGATACCTTACCTTTCTCTCCAGGCCAGCAGCCACCACCCAGGCTGAAATGCTTCACTCGATCCACACCCCAGTCCACGAACATCCACTTAGCGCCAACAGTGTGCCGGCAACTTCAGCAGAGGAGCTGACAGCGGCAGCACTGAGGCCTAAACCATCAGCCCCCTTCCGCCATCGCCCAACTCCAGCCCACGCCCGCCCACTGCTCCAGTCACAGCAGGCAGTCAAGAACCTCACTGCGTGAAACACAGCAACAGCGAGGGCCACAGGCCTGGCCTGAGGCTCCAGGCTCCAACCAGGGAAACTTGCTCATTTTGGCTTCTATAATCAACCTCAGAAGCAAGCAGGCACAAAGCGTGATCCTCTCCAAATATCACCTCTCCAAGCTGCAAGCTTACTGGGTCTATACCAGAAGACACTCCGACCCTGAAGACTAGCAGGAAAGCCTGCCCTCTTGCATTCCCTCAACGGCCTTTTAGCAGGCACCGGGGATTCTTAGGTGACCCAGCTTATGAGCAGACATGCTCGACCCTCAGACAGGAGCCCCTCCAATGCTGGAGCCCTTAGTGGTGTTTGCATGCCTGACAGCAGGGGACGTTGGCCCTCATTCTTAACTGTCCCGTACCCCCGAGAGAGAAAACGTGCTGGACCTCAGTTTCGAGGAGGAGACGGTAGAGCGTTCTCACTCATTTCGGTCAGATTTTCCAAGGAATGCATACAAGGGTGTCATCATTGATCCAAGCACATGCTGGGATGCTGCAGAACACAAAAGGGAAGGCCGTGGAGCTCTGCAGAGGAGCCATGACCTGGAAGTACTCCAACTGCCTGGGGAATCCACAGTCCTCAGGCCACTCAGCAAGACCAGCAATCAATCCACTCTTGCAACCATTGGGCCCATCTGTGGAAAACCTAATATCCAATGGCACATCTTAGAACGGGTGAATGCCTACCGTCCTGAGATATCCACAGCCACGCTCGGCAACGTGCACCCGCCCCACTTTTTCCAGTTCTCCTTAGCACATCCAGTCATCAGACAACGCGAAGGTCTTCTTCTCTTTGCCGACAGCCAGCCTTACCCTGCAACTGCACCTGAGAAGTGGACAGAAATCACGCAGGTTTCTGATTTGCACCAGGGTCCTCAGAGAACATGATTCTTATGAACACATAACCTGGGCGTGAGCCTGGAACCTGCTTCCCAAGTACCACTTTCCCCTACCGAAAACTGATTGTGTGTCTCACAGCACGACTGAAGAAAGTTACGCACGTACGTTGGTGGGTGTGTGAGAGGCTGTATGTGTCTATTCACACGTGTGGGCGTGTGTGACTGAGACTTTGCACGAGGATGCGTTTGTGGATTCCTGTGTGTGCTGCTAAATACGCGTCTTGGTCTCTGGGTGTCCCTGTGGCGCTTTGCAGATGCCTCTAACAGTAAACGTCATAGTTTATACACAGCACCCTGGTTGGACCCCCAACTGAAAGGAGAAAGACCTCTGTCAGTTTCATGAGGCCGCATGCAAACTTTGACCCCCAGGGCTGTCGAAATAGGCCACAGACTCCCGCTCTCCCACAGCCACGCCTTCTGACCAAAGCACAAAGTCTGGACGAGACCTCCCTCCCGGCCGTGGGTGTCAAACCTATGTGGACCTGGAGATCCTGTTACCTACCACCACAAATGATGTGCCCTTGGGGTCACTCCCAGAGATCCCGAAAGCAAGGTAACCTCCCATGGGCGTGCTGACACCGATCTGCAGTTGCTGACAGGCAAGATGCAGCCTGGGAATTCTCAAGGGGTTAACGGACTTGGGCCCAAGTGCCTCATCTCGCCAACTAGACCAAATCACTTTCCATGACCCCGTGGGAATGCCCTCAATGGGAAGAGTTGGGCTTCAGCAACCATGACACAGGTTGGAACCCCACAGCAGAAATTAGGCCACCTTCCCGGCCACGTAAAGGAAAGCTTCCAACTGGTAGTGTTTGCGGCCCTGACTATTGAGGAAACGCTCAAACGCTGCACAGCCTCGTCCTAAGTGACCTCCTCCTGCCTGCAGGGCGACTCCACTCGACTTGAAGCCACAGACATCATGCGAACACGGAGACACTGAACAGAAGGGAAGACACACCACAAGCCTGTCTGCTTTGATGGTGCCCACCCCACCCCATGCATCCTGGTAATTCTCCACTGCCACAGTGACACTACCGATGAACTCACAGTGATCAAAGGCACTGTCCCCGAGTACCACAGACAGACTTTCAACGGAAAAACTTTGCCACACGAGGGGACCTGGAAGCTTGAAAGGGTACAGTGGCTATCCACGTCAGTGCATCTGGCGTCGCAACAGTGCCCCCACCTCTGTCCTGCCAACGGACTGCTCCAGATAAACCTCTGGCTGTTCGCTAGCCGAGTCATGCCCCTCCCAGGAGAAGCACTTTCGCTTTACGCATTCCCAAACAAGGGAACAAAGCGGCCAAATGGGATGTTCGCATAACTAACCATCCTCCCAGGAGGCCGGCACAGACGTGTCACCATGTCGAACTTCTTTGCGTCTCGCAAGACACCCTTTGGTTGTCTTTCCTCTGGCAACGGGATCGCAACTCTACACAGGTTACCTACCTCACCTCATCCACTTGAACTGCCAAAGCCATCCCCTCCATAGGCAGCTGATGCCTGCCAATCACGCACATGTCACATCCGTGGGAAGCCGAGGCCAGCACCTGCAACCCAATTATGATAGCCTATTCCACGACATCACAAAGAACATGTCCTCATCTATCCTTACCTTCCTGTGCGGGCCATCAGTGATCCACGCAGGTTTAATTTCAGCACTCGATCTTCTGCCCACTCCGCGATGACCCACTTGGCATCAACATTGTGCTGGGAGTTAAAGTAGAGAAGCAAACAAGGGCAGCAGCGAGGCCTAATCCATCAGCCCCTTTCCACCGATGCCCAACCGAGCTCACCCCCGCCCATTGCTCCAGCCTCACTAGGCACTCAAGAACCTCACCGTGAAAAACGCAAGAACAGGGAGGGCCACAGGCCTGGCCTGAGGTTCCAGGCACCAACCAAGGACGCTTGCTCATTTTGGCTTCCAGAATCAACCCCCAAAATGGCAGGCACGATGCGTGATCCTGGCCAAAACTCACCTCCCAACTGCAAGCTAACTGGTCCTAGACCAGCACACACTTCGACTCTTAAAACCAGCAGGAGAGCCTGCCCCCTCACATTCCCTCAACAGCCATTCAACAGGGACCCGGGATTCACAGATAACACAGCTTATGTGCAGACACGGTCAAACCTCAGACAGGAGCCCCTCCAATACTGGAGTCCTTGGTGGTGTTTGCATACATGTCGGCAGGGGACGCTGACCCTCATTCCGAACTGTCATCTCCCCCTGAGAGAGGAAACGTGCTGAACCTCAGTTTCGATGACGAGACGGTAGAGTGTTCTCACTCATTTTGTTCAGATTTTCCAAGGAATGCATGCAAGGGTGTCATCATCGATCCAAGCACATGCTGGGACGCTGCAGCACACAACCGGGGTGTGCGCAGGGCTCTGTACAGGAGCCATGAGCCTGGGCTACCCCAAAACCCTGGAGAATCCACAGCCCTCAGGCCACTCGGCAAGAGGAACAATCAATCCACTCTTGCAGCCACTGGGCCCGTCTGAGGAAATCCTAATATCTAATGGCACATCATGGGGTGCTTGAATACCTACCGTCCTGAGTTATCCACGACCATGCTCGGGGACATGGGCCCGCCTCACTTTTTCCAGTTCTTCTTAGCACCTCCAGTCATCAGAGCACACGAAGGTCTTCTTGTTTGTGCCGACGGCCAGCCTTTCCCAGCAACTGCACCGGAGAAGTGGACAGAAATCACCGAGGCTTCATAAATGGACTGGTGTCCTCAGAGGACATGATCCATAAAAATATTGACCTGGCCTTGAGCTTTGAAACTGCTTCCCAAGGACCTCTATCCCTTACCGAGAATTGACTGCATGTCTGATAGTATGACTGCAGGAAGTTAGGCACATACGTTGGCCGGTGTGTGAGAGGCTCTATGTGTGTGTTCATGCGTGTGGGCGTGTGTGACTGTGACTGCGCATGCGGACGTGCTTGTGGGTTTCTCTGTGTGCCGCTGAATACGCGTCTCGGTATCAGTGTGTCCCTATGGCCCTGTGAGGAGGAGTCCAAGAATAAAAGAAATAGTTTATACACAGCACCCTGGTTAGACCCCCCAACTGAAAGGAGAAAGACCCCTGTCAGCTTCAAGAGGCCGCAGGCAAACTTGGACCCCCAGGGGTTGTTGAAAGAGTCCCCGGACTCCCGCTCTCCCACAACCACGCCTTCTGACCAAAACACAAAGACTCGATGAGACCTTCCTCCGGGACTTGGCTGTGACCTCGACATGCACCTCGAGACTCTGTCAGCTACCAGTATATCTGATGGGCATTTGGGATCACTCGCAGCACTTCCGGAAGCAAGGGAACTCCCATGGTCGGGCCGACACTGACCGGCAGGTGTCTACTGCCAATTTGCAGCCTGAAACCACTCAAGGGGCTAACGAACGTGGGCCCATGTGCCACTTCTCGCCAACTAGGCCTAATCACTTTCCATTGACCCGTGGGAATGCCCACCACAGGAAGTGGTGGGCTTCAGCCACCATGACCCATGTCGGATCCCCACGGCGGAAACTAGTCCACATTCCCAGCCACGTCTCAGGCAGCTCCCATCTTGAATGTTTGCGGCCCTGACCCCTAAGGAAACGCTCAAACCCTAGAAAGCCTCGTCCTGCGTGCCCTCCTCCAGCCCACAGGGCGACACGAACCTACTGGAAAACACAAACATCTTCAGAACACGGGAACACTGAACACCAGGGAAGACAGATCGCAAGCCTGTCTCCTTCGTTGAGGCTGATCCCACCCCATGCATCCTGGCAATTCTCCACTGCCACGGTGACACTACCGAGTAACCCACAGTGATCAAAGGCATGGTCCCCGAGGTCCACAGACAGACTTTCAACAGAAGCCCTCTGCCATGCGAGGGGACTTGGAAGCCTGAAAGGGAACAGTGGCTGGCCACGGCAGCACAGCAGGCATGGCAATGGGGCCCCCATCTCTGCCCCACCAATGGACTGCTCCAGATAAACCTCTGGCTGTTCGAATGGCCTGCATGCTACACTGGCCGGTCTCGTCATTCCCCCACAGGCGAAACAGCTTTGCTTTACACATTGCCAAACAAGGGAACAAAGCGGCCAAAGGGGATATTCGCATAACTCAACTACCTCCAAGGGGGCCGGCACAGACGCCTCACCATGTCGATCTTCTCTACTTCCCGCAAGACACCCTTTGGGTGTCATTCCTTGGGCAACGGGATCACAACTCTACACAGGTTACCTACCTCAACTCACCCACTTGAACTGCCAACGCCATCCACTCCATAGGCAGCTTATGCCAGCCCATCACGAACAAGACACATTCCTGGGAAGCCGAGACCAGTGCCTGCAACCCAATGATGACAGCCCATCCCACGACATCACACAGGACCTTTCCTCATGATACCTTACCTTTCTCTCCAGGCCAGCAGCCACCACCCAGGCTGAAATGCTTCACTCGATCCACACCCCAGTCCACGAACATCCACTTAGCGCCAACAGTGTGCCGGCAACTTCAGCAGAGGAGCTGACAGCGGCAGCACTGAGGCCTAAACCATCAGCCCCCTTCCGCCATCGCCCAACTCCAGCCCACGCCCGCCCACTGCTCCAGTCACACCAGGCAGTCAAGAACCTCACTGCGTGAAACACAACAACAGAGAGGGCCACAGGCCTGGCCTGAGGCTCCAGGCTCCAACCAGGGAAACTTGCTCATTTTGGCTTCTATAATCAACCTCAGAAGCAAGCAGGCACAAAGCGTGATCCTCTCCAAATATCACCTCTCCAAGCTGCAAGCTTACTGGGTCTATACCAGAAGACACTCCGACCCTGAAGACTAGCAGGAAAGCCTGCCCTCTTGCATTCCCTCAACGGCCTTTTAGCAGGCACCGGGGATTCTTAGGTGACCCAGCTTATGAGCAGACATGCTCGACCCTCAGACAGGAGCCCCTCCAATGCTGGAGCCCTTAGTGGTGTTTGCATGCCTGACAGCAGGGGACGTTGGCCCTCACTCCTAACTGTCCCGTACCCCCGAGAGAGAAAACGTGCTGGACCTCAGTTTCGAGGAGGAGACGGTAGAGCGTTCTCACTCATTTCGGT
Source organism: Eschrichtius robustus (assembly GCF_028021215.1). NCBI lineage: Eukaryota > Metazoa > Chordata > Mammalia > Artiodactyla > Eschrichtiidae > Eschrichtius > Eschrichtius robustus. The sequence goes on from NW_027175425.1 coordinate 21,692, forward strand.
CAGATTTTCCAAGGAATGCATACAAGGGTGTCATCATTGATCCAAGCACATGCTGGGATGCTGCAGAACACAAAAGGGAAGGCCGTGGAGCTCTGCAGAGGAGCCATGACCTGGAAGTACTCCAACTGCCTGGGGAATCCACAGTCCTCAGGCCACTCAGCAAGACCAGCAATCAATCCACTCTTGCAACCATTGGGCCCATCTGTGGAAAACCTAATATCCAATGGCACATCTTAGTACGGGTGAATGCCTACCGTCCTGAGATATCCACAGCCACGCTCGGCAACGTGCACCCGCCCCACTTTTTCCAGTTCTCCTTAGCACATCCAGTCATCAGACAACGCGAAGGTCTTCTTCTCTTTGCCGACAGCCAGCCTTACCCTGCAACTGCACCTGAGAAGTGGACAGAAATCACGCAGGTTTCTGATTTGCACCAGGGTCCTCAGAGAACATGATTCTTATGAACACATAACCTGGGCGTGAGCCTGGAACCTGCTTCCCAAGTACCACTTTCCCCTACCGAAAACTGATTGTGTGTCTCACAGCACGACTGAAGAAAGTTACGCACGTACGTTGGTCGGTGTGTGAGAGGCTGTATGTGTCTATTCACACGTGTGGGCGTGTGTGACTGAGACTTTGCACGAGGATGCGTTTGTGGATTCCTGTGTGTGCTGCTAAATACGCGTCTTGGTCTCTGGGTGTCCCTGTGGCGCTTTGCAGATGCCTCTAACAGTAAACGTCATAGTTTATACACAGCACCCTGGTTGGACCCCCAACTGAAAGGAGAAAGACCTCTGTCAGTTTCATGAGGCCGCATGCAAACTTTGACCCCCAGGGCTGTCGAAATAGGCCACAGACTCCCGCTCTCCCACAGCCACGCCTTCTGACCAAAGCACAAAGTCTGGACGAGACCTCCCTCCCGGCCGTGGGTGTCAAACCTATGTGGACCTGGAGATCCTGCCACCTACCACCACAACTGATGTGCCCTTGGGGTCACTCCCAGAGATCCCGGAAGCAAGGTAACCTCCCATGGGCGTGCTGACACCGATCTGCAGTTGCTGACAGGCAAGATGCAGCCTGGGAATTCTCAAGGGGTTAACGGACTTGGGCCCAAGTGCCTCATCTCGCCAACTAGACCAAATCACTTTCCATGACCCCGTGGGAATGCCCTCAATGGGAAGAGTTGGGCTTCAGCAACCATGACACAGGTTGGAACCCCACAGCAGAAATTAGGCCACCTTCCCGGCCACGTAAAGGAAAGCTTCCAACTGGTAGTGTTTGCGGCCCTGACCATTGAGGAAACGCTCAAACGCTGCACAGCCTCGTCCTAAGTGACCTCCTCCTGCCTGCAGGGCGACTCCACTCGACTTGAAGCCACAGACATCATGCGAACACGGAGACACTGAACAGCAGGGAAGACACACCGCAAGCATGTCTGCTTTGATGGTGCCCACCCCACCCCATGTATCCTGGTAATTCTCCACTGCCACAGCGACACTACCGATGAACTCACAGTGATCAAAGGCACTGTCCCCGAGTACCACAGACAGACTTTCAACGGAAAATCTTTGCCACACGAGGGGACCTGGAAGCTTGAAAGGGTACAGTGGCTATCCACGTCAGTGCATCTGGCGTCGCAACAGTGCCCCCACCTCTGTCCTGCCAACGGACTGCTCCAGATAAACCTCTGGCTGTTCGCTAGCCGAGTCATGCCCCCCCCAGGAGAAGCACTTTCGCTTTACGCATTCCCAAACAAGGGAACAAAGCGGCCAAATGGGATGTTCGCATAACTAACCATCCTCCCAGGAGGCCGGCACAGACGTGTCACCATGTCGAACTTCTTTGCGTCTCGCAAGACACCCTTTGGTTGTCTTTCCTCTGGCAACGGGATCGCAACTCTACACAGGTTACCTACCTCACCTCATCCACTGGAACTGCCAAAGCCATCCCCTCCTTAGGCAGCTGATGCCAGCCAATCACGCACATGTCACATCCTTGGGAAGCCGAGGCCAGCACCTGCAACCCAATTATGATAGCCTATTCCACGACATCACAAAGAACATGTCCTCATCTATCCTTACCTTCCTGTGCGGGCCATCAGTGATCCACGCAGGTTTAATTTCAGCACTCGATCTTCTCCCCACTCCGCGATGACCCACTTGGCATCAACATTGTGCCGGGAGTTAAAGTAGAGAAGCAAACAAGGGCAGCAGCGAGGCCTAATCCATCAGCCCCTTTCCACCGATGCCCAACCGAGCTCACCCCCGCCCATTGCTCCAGCCTCACTAGGCGCTCAAGAACCTCACCGTGAAAAACGCAAGAACAGGGAGGGCCACAGGCCTGGCCTGAGGTTCCAGGCACCAACCAAGGACGCTTGCTCATTTTGGCTTCCAGAATCAACCCCCAAAACGGCAGGCACGATGCGTGATCCTGGCCAAAACTCACCTCCCAACTGCAAGCTAACTGGTCCTAGACCAGCACACACTTCAACTCTTAAAACCAGCAGGAGAGCCTGCCCCCTCATATTCCCTCAACAGCCATTCAACAGGGACCCGGGATTCACAGATAACACAGCTTATGTGCAGACACGGTCAACCCTCAGACAGGAGCCCCTCCAATACTGGAGTCCTTGGTGGTGTTTGCATACATGTCGGCAGGGGACGCTGACCCTCATTCCGAACTGTCATCTCCCCCTGAGAGAGGAAACGTGCTGAACCTCAGTTTCGATGACGAGACGGTAGAGTGTTCTCACTCATTTTGTTCAGATTTTCCAAGGAATGCATGCAAGGGTGTCATCATCGATCCAAGCACATGCTGGGACGCTGCAGCACACAACCGGGGTGTGCGCAGGGCTCTGTACAGGAGCCATGAGCCTGGGCTACCCCAAAACCCTGGAAAATCCACAGCCCTCAGGCCCCTCGGCAATAGGAACAATCAATCCACTCTTGCAGCCACTGGGCCCGTCTGAGGAAAACCTAATATCTAATGGCACATCATGGGGTGCTTGAATACCTACCGTCCTGAGTTATCCACGACCATGCTCGGGGACATGGGCCCGCCTCACTTTTTCCAGTTCTTCTGAGCACCTCCAGTCATCAGAGCACACGAAGGTCTTCTTGTTTGTGCCGACGGCCAGCCTTTCCCAGCAACTGCACCTGAGAAGTGGACAGAAATCACCGAGGCTTCATCAATGGACTGGTGTCCTCAGAGGACATGATCCATAAAAACATTGACCTGGCCTTGAGCTCTGAAACTGCTTCCCAAGGACCTCTATCCCTTACCGAGAATTGACTGCATGTCTGATAGTATGACTGCAGGAAGTTAGGCACATACGTTGGCCGGTGTGTGAGAGGCTACATGTGTGTGTTCATGCGTGTGGGCGTGTGTGACTGTGACTGCGCATGCGGACGTGCTTGTGGGTTTCTCTGTGTGCCGCTGAATACGCGTCTCGGTATCAGTGTGTCCCTATGGCCCTGTGAGGAGGAGTCCAAGAATAAAAGAAATAGTTTATACACAGCACCCTGGTTAGACCCCCCAACTGAAAGGAGAAAGACCCCTGTCAGCTTCAAGAGGCCGCAGGCAAACTTGGACCCCCAGGGGTTGTTGAAAGAGTCCCCGGACTCCCGCTCTCCCACAACCACGCCTTCTGACCAAAACACAAAGACTCGATGAGACCTTCCTCCGGGACTTGGCTGTGACCTCGACATGCACCTCGAGACTCTGTCAGCTACCAGTATATCTGATGGGCATTTGGGATCACTCGCAGCACTTCCGGAAGCAAGGGAACTCCCATGGTCGGGCCGACACTGACCGGCAGGTGTCTACTGCCAATTTGCAGCCTGAAACCACTCAAGGGGCTAACGAACGTGGGCCCACGTGCCACTTCTCGCCAACTAGGCCTAATCACTTTCCATTGACCCGTGGGAATGCCCACCACAGGAAGTGGTGGGCTTCAGCCACCATGACCCATGTCGGATCCCCACGGCGGAAACTAGTCCACATTCCCAGCCACGTCTCAGGCAGCTCCCATCTTGAATGTTTGCGGCCCTGACCCCTAAGGAAACGCTCAAACCCTAGAAAGCCTCGTCCTGCGTGCCCTCCTCCAGCCCACAGGGCGACACGAACCTACTGGAAAACACAAACATCTTCAGAACACGGGAACACTGAACACCAGGGAAGACAGACCGCAAGCCTGTCTCCTTCGTTGAGGCTGATCCCACCCCATGCATCCTGGCAATTCTCCACTGCCACGGTGACACTACCGAGTAACCCACAGTGATCAAAGGCATGGTCCCCGAGGTCCACAGACAGACTTTCAACAGAAGACCTCTGCCATGCGAGGGGACTTGGAAGCCTGAAAGGGAACAGTGGCTGGCCACGGCAGCACAGCAGGCATGGCAATGGGGCCCCCATCTCTGCCCCACCAATGGACTGCTCCAGATAAACCTCTGGCTGTTCGAATGGCCTGCATGCTACACTGGCCGGTCTCGTCATTCCCCCACAGGCGAAACAGCTTTGCTTTACACATTGCCAAACAAGGGAACAAAGCGGCCAAAGGGGATATTCGCATAACTCAACTACCTCCAAGGGGGCCGGCACAGACGCCTCACCATGTCGGTCTTCTCTACTTCCCGCAAGACACCCTTTGGGTGTCATTCCTTGGGCAACGGGATCGCAACTCTACACAGGTTACCTACCTCAACTCACCCACTTGAACTGCCAACGCCATCCACTCCATAGGCAGCTTATGCCAGCCCATCACGAACAAGACACATTCCTGGGAAGCCGAGACCAGTGCCTGCAACCCAATGATGACAGCCCATCCCACGACATCACACAGGACCTTTCCTCATGATACCTTACCTTTCTCTCCAGGCCAGCAGCCACCACCCAGGCTGAAATGCTTCACTCGATCCACACCCCAGTCCACGAACATCCACTTAGCGCCAACAGTGTGCCGGCAACTTCAGCAGAGGAGCTGACAGCGGCAGCACTGAGGCCTAAACCATCAGCCCCCTTCCGCCATCGCCCAACTCCAGCCCACGCCCGCCCACTGCTCCAGTCACAGCAGGCAGTCAAGAACCTCACTGCGTGAAACACAGCAACAGCGAGGGCCACAGGCCTGGCCTGAGGCTCCAGGCTCCAACCAGGGAAACTTGCTCATTTTGGCTTCTATAATCAACCTCAGAAGCAAGCAGGCACAAAGCGTGATCCTCTCCAAATATCACCTCTCCAAGCTGCAAGCTTACTGGGTCTATACCAGAAGACACTCCGACCCTGAAGACTAGCAGGAAAGCCTGCCCTCTTGCATTCCCTCAACGGCCTTTTAGCAGGCACCGGGGATTCTTAGGTGACCCAGCTTATGAGCAGACATGCTCGACCCTCAGACAGGAGCCCCTCCAATGCTGGAGCCCTTAGTGGTGTTTGCATGCCTGACAGCAGGGGACGTTGGCCCTCACTCCTAACTGTCCCGTACCCCCGAGAGAGAAAACGTGCTGGACCTCAGTTTCGAGGAGGAGACGGTAGAGCGTTCTCACTCATTTCGGTCAGATTTTCCAAGGAATGCATACAAGGGTGTCATCATCGATCCAAGAACATGCTGGGATGCTGCAGAACACAAAAGGGAAGGCCGTGGAGCTCTGCAGAGGAGCCATGACCTGCAAGTACTCCAACTGCCTGGGGAATCCACAGTCCTCAGGCCACTCAGCAAGACCAGCAATCAATCCACTCTTGCAACCATTGGGCCCATCTGTGGAAAACCTAATATCCAATGGCACATCTTAGTACGGGTGAATGCCTACCGTCCTGAGATATCCACAGCCACGCTCGGCAACGTGCACCCGCCCCACTTTTTCCAGTTCTCCTTAGCACATCCAGTCATCAGACAACGCGAAGGTCTTCTTCTCTTTGCCGACAGCCAGCCTTACCCTGCAACTGCACCTGAGAAGTGGACAGAAATCACGCAGGTTTCTGATTTGCACCAGGGTCCTCAGAGAACATGATTCTTATGAACACATAACCTGGGCGTGAGCCTGGAACCTGCTTCCCAAGTACCACTTTCCCCTACCGAAAACTGATTGTGTGTCTCACAGCACGACTGAAGAAAGTTACGCACGTACGTTGGTCGGTGTGTGAGAGGCTGTATGTGTCTATTCACACGTGTGGGCGTGTTTGACTGAGACTTTGCACGAGGATGCGTTTGTGGATTCCTGTGTGTGCTGCTAAATACGCGTCTTGGTCTCTGGGTGTCCCTGTGGCGCTTTGCAGATGCCTCTAACAGTAAACGTCATAGTTTATACACAGCAACCTTGTTGGACCCCCAACTGAAAGGAGAAAGACCTCTGTCAGTTTCATGAGGCCTCATGCAAACTTTGACCCCCAGGGCTGTCGAAATAGGCCACAGACTCCCGCTCTCCCACAGCCACGCCTTCTGACCAAAGCACAAAGTCTGGACGAGACCTCCCTCCCGGCTGTGGGTGTCAAACTTATGTGGACCTGGAGATCCTGCCACCTACCACCACATCTGATGTGCCCTTGGGGTCACTCCCAGAGCTCCCGGAAGCAAGGTAACCTCCCATGGGCGTGCTGACACCGATCTGCAGTTGCTGACAGGCAAGATGCAGCCTGGGAATTCTCAAGGGGTTAACGGACTTGGGCCCAAGTGCCTCATCTCGCCAACTAGACCAAATCACTTTCCATGACCCCGTGGGAATGCCCTCAATGGGAAGAGTTGGGCTTCAGCAACCATGACACAGGTTGGAACCCCACAGCAGAAATTAGGCCACCTTCCCGGCCACGTAAAGGAAAGCTTCCAACTGGTAGTGTTTGCGGCCCTGACCATTGAGGAAACGCTCAAACGCTGCACAGCCTCGTCCTAAGTGACCTCCTCCTGCCTGCAGGGCGACTCCACTCGACTTGAAGCCACAGACATCATGCGAACACGGAGACACTGAACAGCAGGGAAGACACACCGCAAGCCTGTCTGCTTTGATGGTGCCCACCCCACCCCATGCATCCTGGTAATTCTCCACTGCCACAGCGACACTACCGATGAACTCACAGTGATCAAAGGCACTGTCCCCGAGTACCACAGACAGACTTTCAACGGAAAAACTTTGCCACACGAGGGGACCTGGAAGCTTGAAAGGGTACAGTGGCTATCCACGTCAGTGCATCTGGCGTCGCAACAGTGCCCCCACCTCTGTCCTGCCAACGGACTGCTCCAGATAAACCTCTGGCTGTTCGCTAGCCGAGTCATGCCCCCCCCAGGAGAAGCACTTTCGCTTTACGCATTCCCAAACAAGGGAACAAAGCGGCCAAATGGGATGTTCGCATAACTAACCATCCTCCCAGGAGGCCGGCACAGACGTGTCACCATGTCGAACTTCTTTGCGTCTCGCAAGACACCCTTTGGTTGTCTTTCCTCTGGCAACGGGATCGCAACTCTACACAGGTTACCTACCTCACCTCATCCACTTGAACTGCCAAAGCCATCCCCTCCATAGGCAGCTGATGCCAGCCAATCACGCACATGTCACATCCTTGGGAAGCCGAGGCCAGCACCTCCAACCCAATTATGATAGCCTATTCCACGACATCACAAAGAACATGTCCTCATCTCTCCTTACCTTCCTGTGCGGGCCATCAGTGATCCACGCAGGTTTAATTTCAGCACTCGATCTTCTCCCCACTCCGCGATGACCCACTTGGCATCAACATTGTGCCGGGAGTTAAAGTAGAGAAGCAAACAAGGGCAGCAGCGAGGCCTAATCCATCAGCCCCTTTCCACCGATGCCCAACCGAGCTCACCCCCGCCCATTGCTCCAGCCTCACTAGGCACTCAAGAACCTCACCGTGAAAAACGCAAGAACAGGGAGGGCCACAGGCCTGGCCTGAGGTTCCAGGCACCAACCAAGGACGCTTGCTCATTTTGGCTTCCAGAATCAACCCCCAAAACGGCAGGCATGATGCGTGATCCTGGCCAAAACTCACCTCCCAACTGCAAGCTAACTGGTCCTAGACCAGCACACACTTCGACTCTTAAAACCAGCAGGAGAGCCTGCCCCCTCACATTCCCTCAACAGCCATTCAACAGGGACCCGGGATTCACAGATAACACAGCTTATGTGCAGACACGGTCAACCCTCAGAGAGGAGCCCCTCCAATACTGGAGTCCTTGGTGGTGTTTGCATACATGTCGGCAGGGGACGCTGACCCTCATTCCGAACTGTCATCTCCCCCTGAGAGAGGAAACGTGCTGAACCTCAGTTTCGATGACGAGACGGTAGAGTGTTCTCACTCATTTTGTTCAGATTTTCCAAGGAATGCATGCAAGGGTGTCATCATTGATCCAAGCACATGCTGGGACGCTGCAGCACACAACCGGGGTGTGCGCAGGGCTCTGTACAGGAGCCATGAGCCTGGGCTACCCCAAAACCCTGGAAAATCCACAGCCCTCAGGCCACTCGGCAATAGGAACAATCAATCCACTCTTGCAGCCACTGGGCCCGTCTGAGGAAAACCTAATATCTAATGGCACATCATGGGGTGCTTGAATACCTACCGTCCTGAGTTATCCACGACCATGCTCGGGGACATGGGCCCGCCTCACTTTTTCCAGTTCTTCTTAGCACCTCCAGTCATCAGAGCACACGAAGGTCTTCTTGTTTGTGCCGACGGCCAGCCTTTCCCAGCAACTGCACCTGAGAAGTGGACAGAAATCACCGAGGCTTCATCAATGGACTGGTGTCCTCAGAGGACATGATCCATAAAAATATTGACCTGGCCTTGAGCTCTGAAACTGCTTCCCAAGGACCTCTATCCCTTACCGAGAATTGACTGCATGTCTGATAGTATGACTGCAGGAAGTTAGGCACATACGTTGGCCGGTGTGTGAGAGGCTACATGTGTGTGTTCATGCGTGTGGGCGTGTGTGACTGTGACTGCGCATGCGGACGTGCTTGTGGGTTTCTCTGTGTGCCGCTGAATACGCGTCTCGGTATCAGTGTGTCCCTATGGCCCTGTGAGGAGGAGTCCAAGAATAAAACAAATAGTTTATACACAGCACCCTTGTTAGACCCCTCAACTGAAAGGAGAAAGACCTCTGTCAGCTTCAAGAGGCCGCAGGCAAACTTGGACCCCCAGGGGTTGTTGAAAGAGTCCCCGGACTCCCGCTCTCCCACAACCACGCCTTCTGACCAAAACACAAAGACTCGATGAGACCTTCCTCCGGGACTTGGCTGTGACCTCGACATGCACCTCGAGACTCTGTCAGCTACCAGTATATCTGATGGGCATTTGGGATCACTCGCAGCACTTCCGGAAGCAAGGGAACTCCCATGGTCGGGCCGACACTGACCGGCAGGTGTCTACTGCCAATTTGCAGCCTGAAACCACTCAAGGGGCTAACGAACGTGGGCCCATGTGCCACTTCTCGCCAACTAGGCCTAATCACTTTCCATTGACCCGTGGGAATGCCCACCACAGGAAGTGGTGGGCTTCAGCCACCATGACCCATGTCGGATCCCCACGGCGGAAACTAGTCCACATTCCCAGCCACGTCTCAGGCAGCTCCCATCTTGAAAGTTCGCGGCCCTGACCCCTAAGGAAACGCTCAAAACATTGAAAGCCTCGTCCTACGTGCCCTCCTCCAGCCCACAGGGCGACACGAACCTACTGGAAAACACAAACATCTTCAGAACACGGGAACACTGAACACCAGGGAAGACAGACCGCAAGCCTGTCTCCTTCGTTGATGCTGATACCACCCCATGCATCCTGGCAATTCTCCACTGCCACGGTGACACTACTGAGTAACCCACAGTGATCAAAGGCATGGTCCCCGAGGTCCACAGACAGACTTTCAACAGAAGACCTCTGCCATGCGAGGGGACTTGGAAGCCTGAAAGGGAACAGTGGCTGGCCACGGCAGCACAGCAGGCATGGCAATGGGGCCCCCATCTCTGCCCCACCAATGGACTGCTCCAGATAAACCTCTGGCTGTTCGAATGGCCTGCATGCTACACTGGCCGGTCTCGTCATTCCCCCACAGGCGAAACAGCTTTGCTTTACACATTGCCAAACAAGGGAACAAAGCGGCCAAAGGGGATATTCGCATAACTCAACTACCTCCAAGGGGGCCGGCACAGACGCCTCACCATGTCGATCTTCTCTACTTCCCGCAAGACACCCTTTGGGTGTCATTCCTTGGGCAACGGGATCGCAACTCTACACAGGTTACCTACCTCAACTCACCCACTTGAACTGCCAACGCCATCCACTCCATAGGCAGCTTATGCCAGCCCATCACGAACAAGACACATTCCTGGGAAGCCGAGACCAGTGCCTGCAACCCAATGATGACAGCCCATCCCACGACATCACACAGGACCTTTCCTCATGATACCTTACCTTTCTCTCCAGGCCAGCAGCCACCACCCAGGCTGAAATGCTTCACTCGATCCACACCCCAGTCCACGAACATCCACTTAGCGCCAACAGTGTGCCGGCAACTTCAGCAGAGGAGCTGACAGCGGCAGCACTGAGGCCTAAACCATCAGCCCCCTTCCGCCATCGCCCAACTCCAGCCCACGCCCGCCCACTGCTCCAGTCACACCAGGCAGTCAAGAACCTCACTGCGTGAAACACAGCAACAGCGAGGGCCACAGGCCTGGCCTGAGGCTCCAGGCTCCAACCAGGGAAACTTGCTCATTTTGGCTTCTATAATCAACCTCAGAAGCAAGCAGGCACAAAGCGTGATCCTCTCCAAATATCACCTCTCCAAGCTGCAAGCTTACTGGGTCTATACCAGAAGACACTCCGACCCTGAAGACTAGCAGGAAAGCCTGCCCTCTTGCATTCCCTCAACGGCCTTTTAGCAGGCACCGGGGATTCTTAGGTGACCCAGCTTATGAGCAGACATGCTCGACCCTCAGACAGGAGCCCCTCCAATGCTGGAGCCCTTAGTGGTGTTTGCATGCCTGACAGCAGGGGACGTTGGCCCTCACTCCTAACTGTCCAGTACCCCCGAGAGAGAAAACGTGCTGGACCTCAGTTTCGAGGAGGAGACGGTAGAGCGTTCTCACTCATTTCGGTCAGATTTTCCAAGGAATGCATACAAGGGTGTCATCATCGATCCAAGAACATGCTGGGATGCTGCAGAACACAAAAGGGAAGGCCGTGGAGCTCTGCAGAGGAGCCATGACCTGCAAGTACTCCAACTGCCTGGGGAATCCACAGTCCTCAGGCCACTCAGCAAGACCAGCAATCAATCCACTCTTGCAACCATTGGGCCCATCTGTGGAAAACCTAATATCCAATGGCACATCTTAGTACGGGTGAATGCCTACCGTCCTGAGATATCCACAGCCACGCTCGGCAACGTGCACCCGCCCCACTTTTTCCAGTTCTCCTTAGCACATCCAGTCATCAGACAACGCGAAGGTCTTCTTCTCTTTGCCGACAGCCAGCCTTACCCTGCAACTGCACCTGAGAAGTGGACAGAAATCACGCAGGTTTCTGATTTGCACCAGGGTCCTCAGAGAACATGATTCTTATGAACACATAACCTGGGCGTGAGCCTGGAACCTGCTTCCCAAGTACCACTTTCCCCTACCGAAAACTGATTGTGTGTCTCACAGCACGACTGAAGAAAGTTACGCACGTACGTTGGTCGGTGTGTGAGAGGCTGTATGTGTCTATTCACACGTGTGGGCGTGTTTGACTGAGACTTTGCACGAGGATGCGTTTGTGGATTCCTGTGTGTGCTGCTAAATACGCGTCTTGGTCTCTGGGTGTCCGTGTGGCGCTTTGCAGATGCCTCTAACAGTAAACGTCATAGTTTATACACAGCAACCTTGTTGGACCCCCAACTGAAAGGAGAAAGACCTCTGTCAGTTTCATGAGGCCTCATGCAAACTTTGACCCCCAGGGCTGTCGAAATAGGCCACAGACTCCCGCTCTCCCACAGCCACGCCTTCTGACCAAAGCACAAAGTCTGGACGAGACCTCCCTCCCGGCCGTGGGTGTCAAACCTATGTGGACCTGGAGATCCTGCCACCTACCACCACATCTGATGTGCCCTTGGGGTCACTCCCAGAGCTCCCGGAAGCAAGGTAACCTCCCATGGGCGTGCTGACACCGATCTGCAGTTGCTGACAGGCAAGATGCAGCCTGGGAATTCTCAAGGGGTTAACGGACTTGGGCCCAAGTGCCTCATCTCGCCAACTAGACCAAATCACTTTCCATGACCCCGTGGGAATGCCCTCAATGGGAAGAGTTGGGCTTCAGCAACCATGACACAGGTTGGAACCCCACAGCAGAAATTAGGCCACCTTCCCGGCCACGTAAAGGAAAGCTTCCAACTGGTAGTGTTTGCGGCCCTGACCATTGAGGAAACGCTCAAACGCTGCACAGCCTCGTCCTAAGTGACCTCCTCCTGCCTGCAGGGCGACTCCACTCGACTTGAAGCCACAGACATCATGCGAACACGGAGACACTGAACAGCAGGGAAGACACACCGCAAGCCTGTCTGCTTTGATGTTGCCCACCCCACCCCATGCATCCTGGTAATTCTCCACTGCCACAGCGACACTACCGATGAACTCACAGTGATCAAAGGCACTGTCCCCGAGTACCACAGACAGACTTTCAACGGAAAAACTTTGCCACACGAGGGGACCTGGAAGCTTGAAAGGGTACAGTGGCTATCCACGTCAGTGCATCTGGCGTCGCAACAGTGCCCCCACCTCTGTCCTGCCAACGGACTGCTCCAGATAAACCTCTGGCTGTTCGCTAGCCGAGTCATGCCCCCCCCAGGAGAAGCACTTTCGCTTTACGCATTCCCAAACAAGGGAACAAAGCGGCCAAATGGGATGTTCGCATAACTAACCATCCTCCCAGGAGGCCGGCACAGACGTGTCACCATGTCGAACTTCTTTGCGTCTCGCAAGACACCCTTTGGTTGTCTTTCCTCTGGCAACGGGATCGCAACTCTACACAGGTTACCTACCTCACCTCATCCACTTGAACTGCCAAAGCCATCCCCTCCATAGGCAGCTGATGCCAGCCAATCACGCACATGTCACATCCTTGGGAAGCCGAGGACAGCACCTGCAACCCAATTATGATAGCCTATTCCACGACATCACAAAGAACATGTCCTCATCTATCCTTACCTTCCTGTGCGGGCCATCAGTGATCCACGCAGGTTTAATTTCAGCACTCGATCTTCTGCCCACTCCGCGATGACCCACTTGGCATCAACATTGTGCCGGGAGTTAAAGTAGAGAAGCAAACAAGGGCAGCAGCGAGGCCTAATCCATCAGCCCCTTTCCACCGATGCCCAACCGAGCTCACCCCCGCCCATTGCTCCAGCCTCACTAGGCACTCAAGAACCTCACCGTGAAAAACGCAAGAACAGGGAGGGCCACAGGCCTGGCCTGAGGTTCCAGGCACCAACCAAGGACGCTTGCTCATTTTGGCTTCCAGAATCAACCCCCAAAACGGCAGGCATGATGCGTGATCCTGGCCAAAACTCTCCTCTCAACTGCAAGCTAACTGGTCCTAGACCAGCACACACTTCGACTCTTAAAACCAGCAGGAGAGCCTGCCCCCTCACATTCCGTCAACAGCCATTCAACAGGGACCCGGGATTCACAGATAACACAGCTTATGTGCAGACACGGTCAACCCTCAGACAGGAGCCCCTCCAATACTGGAGTCCTTGGTGGTGTTTGCATACATGTCGGCAGGGGACGCTGACCCTCATTCCGAACTGTCATCTCCCCCTGAGAGAGAAAACGTGCGGAACCTCAGTTTCGATGACGAGACGGTAGAGTGTTCTCACTCATTTTGTTCAGATTTTCCAAGGAATGCATGCAAGGGTGTCATCATCGATCCAAGCACATGCTGGGACGCTGCAGCACACAACCGGGGTGTGCGCAGGGCTCTGTACAGGAGCCATGAGCCTGGGCTACCCTAAAACCCTGGAGAATCCACAGCCCTCAGGCCACTCGGCAAGAGGAACAATCAATCCACTCTTGCAGCCACTGGGCCCGTCTGAGGAAAACCTAATATCTAATGGCACATCATGGGGTGCTTGAATACCTACCGTCCTGAGTTATCCACGACCATGCTCGGGGACATGGGCCCGCCTCACTTTTTCCAGTTCTTCTTAGCACCTCCAGTCATCAGAGCACACGAAGGTCTTCTTGTTTGTGCCGACGGCCAGCCTTTCCCAGCAACTGCACCTGAGAAGTGGACAGAAATCACCGAGGCTTCATAAATGGACTGGTGTCCTCAGAGGCCATGATCCATAAAAACATTGACCTGGCCTTGAGCTCTGAAACTGCTTCCCAAGGACCTCTATCCCTTACCGAGAATTGACTGCATGTCTGATAGTATGACTGCAGGAAGTTAGGCACATACGTTGGCCGGTGTGTGAGAGGCTACATGTGTGTGTTCATGTGTGTGGGCGTGTGTGACTGTGACTGCGCATGCGGACGTGCTTGTGGGTTTCTCTGTGTGCCGCTGAATACGCGTCTCGGTATCAGTGTGTCCCTATGGCCCTGTGAGGAGGAGTCCAAGAATAAAAGAAATAGTTTATACACAGCACCCTGGTTAGACCCCCCAACTGAAAGGAGAAAGACCCCTGTCAGCTTCAAGAGGCCGCAGGCAAACTTGGACCCCCAGGGTTTGTTGAAAGAGTCCCCGGACTCCCGCTCTCCCACAACCACGCCTTCTGACCAAAACACAAAGGCTCGATGAGACCTTCCTCCGGGACTTGGCTGTGACCTCGACATGCACCTCGAGACTCTGTCAGCTACCAGTATATCTGATGGGCATTTGGGATCACTCGCAGCACTTCCGGAAGCAAGGGAACTCCCATGGTCGGGCCGACACTGACCGGCAGGTGTCTACTGCCAATTTGCAGCCTGAAACCACTCAAGGGGCTAACGAACGTGGGCCCATGTGCCACTTCTCGCCAACTAGGCCTAATCACTTTGCATTGACCCGTGGGAATGCCCACCACAGGAAGTGGTGGGCTTCAGCCACCATGACCCATGTCGGATCCCCACGGCGGAAACTAGTTCACTTTCCCAGCCACGTCTCAGGCAGCTCCCATCTTGAAAGTTCGCGGCCCTGACCCCTAAGGAAACGCTCAAACCCTTGAAAGCCTCGTCCTACGTGCCCTCCTCCAGCCCACAGGGCGACACGAACCTACTGGAAAACACAAACATCTTCAGAACACGGGAACACTGAACACCAGGGAAGACAGACCGCAAGCCTGTCTCCTTCGTTGATGCTGATCCCACCCCATGCATCCTGGCAATTCTCCACTGCCACGGTGACACTACCGAGTAACCCACAGTGATCAAAGGCATGGTCCCTGAGGTCCACAGACAGACTTTCAACAGAAGACCTCTGCCATGCGAGGGGACTTGGAAGCCTGAAAGGGAACAGCGGCTGGCCACGGCAGCACAGCAGGCATGGCAATGGGGCCCCCATCTCTGCCCCACCAATGGACTGCTCCAGATAAACCTCTGGCTGTTCGAATGGCCTGCATGCTACACTGGCCGGTCTCGTCATTCCCCCACAGGCGAAAGAGCTTTGCTTTACACATTGCCAAACAAGGGAACAAAGCGTCCAAAGGGGATATTTGCATAACTCAACTACCTCCAAGGGGGCCGGCACAGACGCCTCACCATGTCGATCTTCTCTACTTCCCGCAAGACACCCTTTGGGTGTCATTCCTTGGGCAACGGGATCGCAACTCTACACAGGTTACCTACCTCAACTCACCCACTTGAACTGCCAATGCCATCCACTCCATAGGCAGCTTATGCTAGCCCATCACGAACAAGACACATTCCTGGGAAGCCGAGACCAGTGCCTGCAACCCAATGATGACAGCCCATCCCACGACATCACACAGGACCTTTCCTCATGATACCTTACCTTTCTCTCCAGGCCAGCAGCCACCACCCAGGCTGAAATGCTTCACTCTATCCACACCCCAGTCCACGAACATCCACTTAGCGACAACAGTGTGCCGGCAACTTCAGCAGAGGAGCTGACAGCGGCATCACTGAGGCCTAAACCATCAGCCCCCTTCCGCCATCGCCCAACTCCAGCCCACGCCCGCCCACTGCTCCAGCCACACCAGGCAACCAAGAACCTCACCACGTGAAACACAACAACAGAGAGGGCCACAGGCCTGGCCTGAGGCTCCAGGCTCCAACCAGGGAAACTTGCTCATTTTGGCTTCCATATTCAACCTCAGAAGCGGCATGCACAAAGCGTGATTCTCTCCAAATATCACCTCTCCAAGCTGCAAGCTTACTGGGTCTATACCAGAAGACACTCCGACCCTGAAGACTAGCAGGAAAGCCTGCCCTCTTGCATTCCCTCAACGGCCTTTTAGCACGCACCGGGGATACTTAGGCGACCCGGCTTATGGGCAGACATGCTCGACCCTCAGACAGGAGCCCCTCCAATGCTGGAGCCCTTAGTGGTGTTTGCATGCCTGACAGCAGGGGACGTTGGCCCTCACTCCTAACTGTCCCGTACCCCCGAGAGAGGAAACGTGCTGGTCCTCAGTTTCGAGGAGGAGACGGTAGAGCGTTCTCACTCATTTCGGTCAGATTTTCCAAGGAATGCATACAAGGGTGTCATCATCGATCCAAGCACATGCTGGGATGCTGCAGAACACAAAAGGGAAGGCCGTGGAGCTCTGCAGAGGAGCCATGACCTGGAAGTACTCCAAATGCCTGGGGAATCCACAGTCCTCAGGCCACTCAGCAAGACCAGCATTCAATCCACTGTTGCAACCATTGGGCCCATCTGTGGAAAACCTAATATTCAATGGCACATCTTAGTACGGGTGAATGCCTACCGTCCTGAGATATCCACAGCCACGCTCGGCAACGTGCACCCGCCCCACTTTTTCCAGTTCTCCTTAGCACATCCAGTCATCAGACAACGCGAAGGTCTTCTTCTCTTTGCCGACAGCCAGCCTTACCCTGCAACTGCACCTGAGAAGTGGACAGAAATCACGCAGGTTTCCGATTTGCACCAGGGTCCTCAGAGAACATGATTCTTATGAACACATAACCTGGGCGTGAGCCTGGAACCTGCTTCCCAAGTACCACTTTCCCCTACCGAAAACTGATTGTGTGTATCACAGCACGACTGAAGAAAGTTACGCACGTACGTTGGTCGGTGTGTGAGAGGCTGTATGTGTCTATTCACACGTGTGGGCGTGTGTGACGAGAACTTTGCATGAGGATGCGTTTGTGGATTCCTGTGTGTGCTGCTAAATACGCGTCTTGGTCTCTGGGTGTCCCTGTAGCGCTTTGCAGATGCCTCTAACAGTAAACGTCATAGTTTATGCACAGCACCCTGGTTGGACCCCCAACTGAAAGGAGAAAGACCTCTGTCAGTTTCATGAGGCCGCATGCAAACTTTGACCCCCAGGGCTGTCGAAATAGGCCACAGACTCCCGCTCTCCCACAGCCACGCCTTCTGACCAAAGCACAAAGTCTGGACGAGACCTCCCTCCCGGCCGTGGGTGTCAAACCTATGTGGACCTGGAGATCCTGCCACCTACCACCACATCTGATGTGCCCTTGGGGTCACTCGCAGAGCTCCCGGAAGCAAGGTAACCTCCCATGGGCGTGCTGACACCGATCTGCAGTTGCTGACAGGCAAGATGCAGCCTGGGAATTCTCAAGGGGTTAACGGACTTGGGCCCAAGTGCCTCATCTCGCCAACTAGACCAAATCACTTTCCATGACCCCGTGGGAATGCCCTCAATGGGAAGAGTTGGGCTTCAGCAACCATGACACAGGTTGGAACCCCACAGCAGAAATTAGGCCACCTTCCCGGCCACGTAAAGGAAAGCTTCCAACTGGTAGTGTTTGCGGCCCTGACCATTGAGGAAACGCTCAAACGCTGCACAGCCTCGTCCTAAGTGACCTCCTCCTGCCTGCAGGGCGACTCCACTCGACTTGAAGCCACAGACATCATGCGAACACGGAGACACTGAACAGCAGGGAAGACACACCGCAAGCCTGTCTGCTTTGATGGTGCCCACCCCACCCCATGCATCCTGGTAATTCTCCACTGCCACAGCGACACTACCGATGAACTCACAGTGATCAAAGGCACTGTCCCCGAGTACCACAGACAGACTTTCAACGGAAAAACTTTGCCACACGAGGGGACCTGGAAGCTTGAAAGGGTACAGTGGCTATCCACGTCAGTGCATCTGGCGTCGCAACAGTGCCCCCACCTCTGTCCTGCCAACGGACTGCTCCAGATAAACCTCTGGCTGTTCGCTAGCCGAGTCATGCCCCCCCCCAGGAGAAGCACTTTCGCTTTACGCATTCCCAAACAAGGGAACAAAGCGGCCAAATGGGATGTTCGCATAACTAACCATCCTCCCAGGAGGCCGGCACAGACGTGTCACCATGTCGAACTTCTTTGCGTCTCGCAAGACACCCTTTGGTTGTCTTTCCTCTGGCAACGGGATCGCAACTCTACACAGGTTACCTACCTCACCTCATCCACTTGAACTGCCAAAGCCATCCCCTCCATAGGCAGCTGATGCCAGCCAATCACGCACATGTCACATCCTTGGGAAGCCGAGGCCAGCACCTGCAACCCAATTATGATAGCCTATTCCACGACATCACAAAGAACATGTCCTCATCTATCCTTACCTTCCTGTGCGGGCCATCAGTGATCCACGCAGGTTTAATTTCAGCACTCGTTCTTCTCCCCACTCCGCGATGACCCACTTGGCATCAACATTGTGCCGGGAGTTAAAGTAGAGAAGCAAACAAGGGCAGCAGCGAGGCCTAATCCATCAGCCCCTTTCCACCGATGCCCAACCGAGCTCACCCCCGCCCATTGCTCCAGCCTCACTAGGCACTCAAGAACCTCACCGTGAAAAACGCAAGAACAGGGAGGGCCACAGGCCTGGCCTGAGGTTCCAGGCACCAACCAAGGACGCTTGCTCATTTTGGCTTCCAGAATCAACCCCCAAAATGGCAGGCACGATGCGTGATCCTGGCCAAAACTCACCTCCCAACTGCAAGCTAACTGGTCCTAGACCAGCACACACTTCGACTCTTAAAACCAGCAGGAGAGCCTGCCCCCTCACATTCCCTCGACAGCCATTCAACAGGGACCTGGGATTCACAGATAACACAGCTTATGTGCAGACACGGTCAACCCTCAGACAGGAGCCCCTCCAATACTGGAGTCCTTAGTGGTGTTTGCATACATGTCGGCAGGGGACGCTGACCCTCATTCCGAACTGTCATCTCCCCCTGAGAGAGGAAACGTGCTGAACCTCAGTTTCGATGACGAGACGGTAGAGTGTTCTCACTCATTTTGTTCAGATTTTCCAAGGAATGCATGCAAGGGTGTCATCATCGATCCAAGCACATGCTGGGACGCTGCAGCACACAACCGGGGTGTGTGCAGGGCTCTGTACAGGAGCCATGAGCCTGGGCTACCCCAAAACCCTGGAGAATCCACAGCCCTCAGGCCACTCGGCAAGAGGAACAATCAATCCACTCTTGCAGCCACTGGGCCCGTCTGAGGAAAACCTAATATCTAATGGCACATCATGGGGTGCTTGAATACCTACCGTCCTGAGTTATCCACGACCATGCTCGGGGACATGGGCCCGCCTCACTTTTTCCAGTTCTTCTTAGCACCTCCAGTTATCAGAGCACACGAAGGTCTTCTTGTTTGTGCCGACGGCCAGCCTTTCCCAGCAACAGCACCTGAGAAGTGGACAGAAATCACCGAGGCTTCATAAATGGACTGGTGTCCTCAGAGGCCATGATCCATAAGAACATTGACCTGGCCTTGAGCTCTGAAACTGCTTCCCAAGGACCTCTATCCCTTACCGAGAATTGACTGCATGTCTGATAGTATGACTGCAGGAAGTTAGGCACATACGTTGGCCGGTGTGTGAGAGGCTACATGTGTGTGTTCATGCGTGTGGGCGTGTGTGACTGTGACTGCGCATGCGGACGTGCTTGTGGGTTTCTCTGTGTGCTGCTGAATACGCGTCTCGGTATCAGTGTGTCCCTATGGCCCTGTGAGGAGGAGTCCAAGAATAAAAGAAATAGTTTATACACAGCACCCTGGTTAGACCCCCCAACTGAAAGGAGAAAGACCCCTGTCAGCTTCAAGAGGCCGCAGGCAAACTTGGAACCCCAGGGGTTGTTGAAAGAGTCCCCGGACTCCCGCTCTCCCACAACCACGCCTTCTGACCAAAACACAAAGCCTCGATGAGACCTTCCTCCGGGACTTGGCTGTGACATCGACATGCACCTCGAGACTCTGTCAGCTACCAGTATATCTGATGGGCATTTGGGATCACTCGCAGCACTTCCGGAAGCAAGGGAACTCCCATGGTCGGGCCGACACCGACCGGCAGGTGTCTACTGCCAATTTGCAGCCTGAAACCACTCAAGGGGCTAACGAACGTGGGCCCATGTGCCACTTCTCGCCAACTAGGCCTAATCACTTTGCATTGACCCGTGGGAATGCCCACCAAAGGAAGTGGTGGGCTTCAGCCACCATGACCCATGTCGGATCCCCACGGCGGAAACTAGTCCACATTCCCAGCCACGTCTCAGGCAGCTCCCATCTTAAAATTTCGCGGCCCTGACCCCTAAGGAAACGCTCAAACCCTTGAAAGCCTCGTCCTACGTGCCCTCCTCCAGCCCACAGGGCGACACGAACCTACTGGAAAACACAAACATCTTCAGAACACGGGAACACTGAACACCAGGGAAGACAGACCGCAAGCCTGTCTCCTTCGTTGATGCTGATCCCACCCCATGCATCCTGGAAATTCTCCACTGCTACGGTGCCACTACCGAGTAACCCACAGTGATCAAAGGCATGGTCCCCGAGGTCCACAGACAGACTTTCAACAGAAGACCTCTGCCATGCGAGGGGACTTGGAAGCCTGAAAGGGAACAGCGGCTGGCCACGGCAGCACAGCAGGCATGGCAATGGGACCCGCATCTCTGCCCCACCAATGGACTGCTCCAGATAAACCTCTGGCTGTTCGAATGGCCTGCATGCTACACTGGCCGGTCTCGTCATTCCCCCACAGGCGAAAGAGCTTTGCTTTACACATTGCCAAACAAGGGAACAAAGCGGCCAAAGGGGATATTCGCATAACTCAACTACCTCCAAGGGGGCCGGCACAGACGCCTCACCATGTCGATCTTCACTACTTCCCGCAAGACACCCTTTGGGTGTCATTACTTGGGCAACGGGATCGCAACTCTACACAGGTTACCTACCTCAACTCACCCACTTGAACTGCCAACGCCATCCACTCCATAGGCAGCTTATGCCAGCCCATCACGAACAAGACACATTCTTGGGAAGCCGAGACCAGTGCCTGCAACCCAATGATGACAGCCCATCCCACGACATCACACAGGACCTTTCCTTATGATACCTTACCTTTCTCTCCAGGCCAGCAGCCACCACCCAGGCTGAAATGCTTCACTCGATCCACACCCCAGTCCACGAACATCCACTTAGCGCCAACAGTGTGCCAGCAACTTCAGCAGAGGAGCTGACAGCGGCAGCACTGAGGCCTAAACCATCAGCCCCCTTCCGCCATCGCCCAACTCCAGCCCACGCCCGCCCACTGCTCCAGTCACACCAGGCAGTCAAGAACCTCACTGCGTGAAACACAACAACAGAGAGGGCCACAGGCCTGGCCTGAGGCTCCAGGCTCCAACCAGGGAAACTTGCTCATTTTGGCTTCTATAATCAACCTCAGAAGCAAGCAGGCACAAAGCGTGATCCTCTCCAAATATCACCTCTCCAAGCTGCAAGCTTACTGGGTCTATACCAGAAGACATTCTGACCCTGAAGACTAGCAGGAAAGCCTGCCCTCTTGCATTCCCTCAACGGCCTTTTAGCAGGCACCGGGGATTCTTAGGTGACCCAGCTTATGAGGAGACATGTTCGACCCTCAGACAGGAGCCCCTCCAATGCTGGAGCCCTTAGTGGTGTTTGCATGCCTGACAGCAGGGGACGTTGGCCCTCACTCCTAACTGTCCCGTACCCCCGAGAGAGAAAACGTGCTGGACCTCAGTTTCGATGAGGAGACGGTAGAGCGTTCTCACTCATTTCGGTCAGATTTTCCAAGGAATGCATACAAGGGTGTCATCATTGATCCAAGCACATGCTGGGATGCTGCAGAACACAAAAGGGAAGGCCGTGGAGCTCTGCAGAGGAGCCATGACCTGGAAGTACTCCAACTGCCTGGGGAATCCACAGTCCTCAGGCCACTCAGCAAGACCAGCAATCAATCCACACTTGCAACCATTGGGCCCATCTGTGGAAAACCTAATATCCAATGGCACATCTTAGTACGGGTGAATGCCTACTGTCCTGAGATATCCACAGCCACGCTCGGCAACGTGCACCCGCCCCACTTTTTCCAGTTCTCCTTAGCACATCCAGTCATCAGACAACGCGAAGGTCTTCTTCTCTTTGCCGACAGCCAGCCTTACCCTGCAACTGCACCTGAGAAGTGGACAGAAATCACGCAGGTTTCTGATTTGCACCAGGGTCCTCAGAGAACATGATTCTTATGAACACATAACCTGGGCGTGAGCCTTGAACCTGCTTCCCAAGTACCACTTTCCCCTACCGAAAACTGATTGTGTGTCTCACAGCACGACTGAAGAAAGTTACGCACGTACGTTGGTCGGTGTGTGAGAGGCTGTATGTGTCTATTCACACGTGTGGGCGTGTGTGACTGAGACTTTGCACGAGGATGCGTTTGTGGATTCCTGTGTGTGCTGCTAAATACGCGTCTTGGTCTCTGGGTGTCCCTGTGGCGCTTTGCAGATGCCTCTAACAGTAAACGTCATAGTTTATACACAGCACCCTGGTTGGACCCCCAACTGAAAGGAGAAAGACCTCTGTCAGTTTCATGAGGCCGCATGCAAACTTTGACCCCCAGGGCTGTCGAAATAGGCCACAGACTCCCGCTCTCCCACAGCCACGCCTTCTGACCAAAGCACAAAGTCTGGACGAGACCTCCCTCCCGGCCGTGGGTGTCAAACCTATGTGGACCTGGAGATCCTGCCACCTACCACCACATCTGATGTGCCCTTGGGGTCACTCCCAGAGCTCCCGGAAGCAAGGTAACCTCCCATGGGCGTGCTGACACCGATCTGCAGTTGCTGACAGGCAAGATGCAGCCTGGGAATTCTCAAGGGGTTAACGGACTTGGGCCCAAGTGCCTCATCTCGCCAACTAAACCAAATCACTTTCCATGACCCCGTGGGAATGCCCTCAATGGGAAGAGTTGGGCTTCAGCAACCATGACACAGGTTGGAACCCCACAGCAGAAATTAGGCCACCTTCCCGGCCACGTAAAGGAAAGCTTCCAACTGGTAGTGTTTGCGGCCCTGACCATTGAGGAAACGCTCAAACGCTGCACAGCCTCGTCCTAAGTGACCTCCTCCTGCCTGCAGGGCGACTCCACTCGACTTGAAGCCACAGACATCATGCGAACACGGAGACATTGAACAGCAGGGAAGACACACCGCAAGCCTGTCTGCTTTGATGTTGCCCACCCCACCCCATGCATCCTGGTAATTCTCCACTGCCACAGCGACACTACCGATGAACTCACAGTGATCAAAGGCACTGGCCCCGAGTACCACAGACAGACTTTTAACGGAAAAACTTTGTCACACGAGGGGACCTGGACGCTTGAAAGGGTACAGTGGCTATCCACGTCAGTGCACCTGGCGTCGCAACAGTGCCCCCACCTCTGTCCTGCCAACGGACTGCTCCAGATAAACCTCTGGCTGTTCGCTAGCCGAGTCATGCCCCCCCCAGGAAAAGCACTTTCGCTTTACGCATTCCCAAACAAGGGAACAAAGCGGCCAAATGGGATGTTCGCATAACTAACCATCCTCCCAGGAGGCCGGCACAGACGTGTCACCATGTCGAACTTCTTTGCGTCTCGCAAGACACCCTTTGGTTGTCTTTCCTCTGGCAACGGGATCGCAACTCTACACAGGTTACCTACCTCACCTCATCCACTTGAACTGCCAAAGCCATCCCCTCCATAGGCAGCTGATGCCAGCCAATCACGCACATGTCACATCCTTGGGAAGCCGAGGCCAGCACCTGCAACCCAATTATGATAGCCTATTCCACGACTTCACAAAGAACATGTCCTCATCTATCCTTACCTTCCTGTGCGGGCCATCAGTGATGCACGCAGGTTTAATTTCAGCACTCGATCTTCTCCCCACTCCGCGATGACCCACTTGGCATCAACATTGTGCCGGGAGTTAAAGTAGAGAAGCAAACAAGGGCAGCAGCGAGGCCTAATCCATCAGCCCCTTTCCACCGATGCCCAAACGAGCTCACCCCCGCCCATTGCTCCAGCCTCACTAGGCACTCAAGAACCTCACCGTGAAAAACGCAAGAACAGGGAGGGCCACAGGCCTGGCCTGAGTTTCCAGGCACCAACCAGGGACGCTTGCTCATTTTGGCTTCCAGAATCAACCCCCAAAATGGCAGGCACGATGCGTGATCCTGGCCAAAACTCACCTCCCAACTGCAAGCTAACTGGTCCTAGACCAGCACACACTTCGACTCTTAAAACCAGCAGGAGAGCCTGCCCCCTCACATTCCCTCAACAGCCATTCAACAGGGACCCGGGATTCACAGATAACACAGCTTATGTGCAGACACGGTCAACCCTCAGACAGGAGCCCCTCCAATACTGGAGTCCTTGGTGGTGTTTGCATACATGTCGGCAGGGGACGCTGACCCTCATTCTGAACTGTCATCTCCCCCTGAGAGAGGAAACGTGCTGAACCTCAGTTTCGATAACGAGACGGTAGAGTGTTCTCACTCATTTTGTTCAGATTTTCCAAGGAATGCATGCAAGGGTGTCATCATCGATCCAAGCACATGCTGGGACGCTGCAGCACACAACCGGGGTGTGTGCAGGGCTCTGTACAGGAGCCATGAGCCTGGGCTACCCCAAAACCCTGGAGAATCCACAGCCCTCAGGCCACTCGGCAAGAGGAACAATCAATCCACTCTTGCAGCCACTGGGCCCGTCTGAGGAAAACCTAATATCTAATGGCACATCATGGGGTGCTTGAATACCTACCGTCCTGAGTTATCCACGACCATGCTCGGGGACATGGGCCCGCCTCACTTTTTCCAGTTCTTCTTAGCACCTCCAGTCATCAGAGCACACGAAGGTCTTCTTGTCTGTGCCGACGGCCAGCCTTTCCCAGCAACTGCACCTGAGAAGTGGACAGAAATCACCGAGGCTTCATCAATGGACTGGTGTCCTCAGAGGACATTATCCATAAAAACATTGACCTGGCCTTGAGCTCTGAAACTGCTTCCCAAGGACCTCTATCCCTTACCGAGAATTGACTGCATGTCTGATAGTATGACTGCAGGAAGTTAGGCACATACGTTGGCCAGTGTGTGAGAGGCTACATGTGTGTGTTCATGCGTGTGGGCGTGTGTGACTGTGACTGCGCATGCGGACGTGCTTGTGGGTTTCTCTGTGTGCCGCTGAATACGCGTCTCGGTATCAGTGTGTCCCTATGGCCCTGTGAGGAGGAGTCCAAGAATAAAAGAAATAGTTTATACACAGCACCCTGGTTAGACCCCCCAACTGAAAGGAGAAAGACCCCTGTCAGCTTCAAGAGGCCGCAGGCAAACTTGGACCCCCAGGGGTTGTTGAAAGAGTCCCCGGACTCCCGCTCTCCCACAACCACGCCTTCTGACCAAAACACAAAGACTCGATGAGACCTTCCTCCGGGACTTGGCTGTGACTTCGACATGCACCTCGAGACTCTGTCAGCTACCAGTATATCTGATGGGCATTTGGGATCACTCGCAGCACTTCCGGAAGCAAAGGAACTCCCATGGTCGGGCCGACACCGACCGGCAGGTGTCTACTGCCAATTTGCAGCCTGAAACCACTCAAGGGGCTAACGAACGTGGGCCCATGTGCCACTTCTCGCCAACTAGGCCTAATCACTTTGCATTGACCCGTGGGAATGCCCACCAAAGGAAGTGGTGGGCTTCAGCCACCATGACCCATGTCGGATCCCCACGGCGGAAACTAGTCCACATTCCCAGCCACGTCTCAGGCAGCTCCCATCTTGAAAGTTCGCGGCCCTGACCCCTAAGGAAACGCTCAAACCCTTGAAAGCCTCGTCCTACGTGCCCTCCTCCAGCCCACAGGGCGACACGAACCTACTGGAAAACACAAACATCTTCAGAACACGGGAACACTGAACACAAGGGAAGACAGACCGCAAGCCTGTCTCCTTCGTTGATGCTGATCCCACCCCATGCATCCTGGCAATTCTCCACTGCCACGGTGACACTACCGAGTAACCCACAGTGATCAAAGGCATGGTCCCCGAGGTCCACAGACAGACTTTCAACAGAAGACCTCTGCCATGCGAGGGGACTTGGAAGCCTGAAAGGGAACAGCGGCTGGCCACGGCAGCACAGCAGGCATGGCAATGGGGCCCCCATCTCTGCCCCACCAATGGACTGCTCCAGATAAACCTCTGGCTGTTCGAATGGCCTGCATGCTACACTGGCCGGTCTTGTCATTCCCCCACAGGCGAAAGAGCTTTGCTTTACACATTGCCAAACAAGGGAACAAAACGGCCAAAGGGGATATTCACATAACTCAACTACCTCCAAGGGGGCCGGCACAGACGCCTCACCATGTCGATCTTCTCTACTTCCCGCAAGACACCCTTTGGGTGTCATTCCTTGGGCAACGGGATCGCAACTCTACACAGGTTACCTACCTCAACTCACCCACTTGAACTGCCAACGCCATCCACTCCATAGGCAGCTTATGCCAGCCCATCACGAACAAGACACATTCTTGGGAAGCCGAGACCAGTGCCTGCAACCCAATGATGACAGCCCATCCCACGACATCACACAGGACCTTTCCTCATGATACCTTACCTTTCTCTCCAGGCCAGCAGCCACCACCCAGGCTGAAATGCTTCACTCGATCCACACCCCAGTCCACGAACATCCACTTAGCGCCAACAGTGTGCCGGCAACTTCAGCAGAGGAGCTGACAGCGGCAGCACTGAGGCCTAAACCATCAGCCCCCTTCCGCCATCGCCCAACTCCAGCCCACGCCCGCCCACTGCTCCAGTCACACCAGGCAGTCAAGAACCTCACTGCGTGAAACACAACAACAGAGAGGGCCACAGGCCTGGCCTGAGGCTCCAGGCTCCAACCAGGGAAACTTGCTCATTTTGGCTTCTATAATCAACCTCAGAAGCAAGCAGGCACAAAGCGTGATCCTCTCCAAATATCACCTCTCCAAGCTGCAAGCTTACTGGGTCTATACCAGAAGACACTCTGACCCTGAAGACTAGCAGGAAAGCCTGCCCTCTTGCATTCCCTCAACGGCCTTTTAGCAGGCACCGGGGATTCTTAGGTGACCCAGCTTATGAGGAGACATGCTCGACCCTCAGACAGGAGCCCCTCCAATGCTGGAGCCCTTAGTGGTGTTTGCATGCCTGACAGCAGGGGACGTTGGCCCTCACTCCTAACTGTCCCGTACCCCTGAGAGAGAAAACGTGCTGGACCTCAGTTTCGATGAGGAGACGGTAGAGCGTTCTCACTCATTTCGGTCAGATTTTCCAAGGAATGCATACAAGGGTGTCATCATTGATCCAAGCACATGCTGGGATGCTGCAGAACACAAAAGGGAAGGCCGTGGAGCTCTGCAGAGGAGCCATGACCTGGAAGTACTCCAACTGCCTGGGGAATCCACAGTCCTCAGGCCACTCAGCAAGACCAGCAATCAATCCACTCTTGCAACCATTGGGCCCATCTGTGGAAAACCTAATATCCAATGGCACATCTTAGTACGGGTGAATGCCTACCGTCCTGAGATATCCACAGCCACGCTCGGCAACGTGCACCCGCCCCACTTTTTCCAGTTCTCCTTAGCACATCCAGTCATCAGACAACGCGAAGGTCTTCTTCTCTTTGCCGACAGCCAGCCTTACCCTGCAACTGCACCTGAGAAGTGGACAGAAATCACGCAGGTTTCTGATTTGCACCAGGGTCCTCAGAGAACATGATTTTTATGAACACATAACCTGGGCGTGAGCCTGGAACCTGCTTCCCAAGTACCACTTTCCCCTACCGAAAACTGATTGTGTGTCTCACAGCACGACTGAAGAAATTTACGCACGTACGTTGGTCGGTGTGTGAGAGGCTGTATGTGTCTATTCACACGTGTGGGCGTGTGTGACTGAGACTTTGCACGAGGATGCGTTTGTGGATTCCTGTGTGTGCTGCTAAATACGCGTCTTCGTCTCTGGGTGTCCCTGTGGCGCTTTGCAGATGCCTCTAACAGTAAACGTCATAGTTTATACACAGCACCCTGGTTGGACCCCCAACTGAAAGGAGAAAGACCTCTGTCAGTTTCATGAGGCCGCATGCAAACTTTGACCCCCAGGGCTGTCGAAATAGGCCACAGACTCCCGCTCTCCCACAGCCACGCCTTCTGACCAAAGCACAAAGTCTGGACGAGACCTCCCTCCCGGCCGTGGGTGTCAAACCTATGTGGACCTGGAGATCCTGCCACCTACCACCACATCTGATGTGCCCTTGGGGTCACTCCCAGAGCTCCCGGAAGCAAGGTAACCTCCCATGGGCGTGCTGACACCGATCTGCAGTTGCTGATAGGCAAGATGCAGCCTGGGAATTCTCAAGGGGTTAACGGACTTGGGCCCAAGTGCCTCATCTCGCCAACTAGACCAAATCACTTTCCATGACCCCGTGGGAATGCCCTCAATGGGAAGAGTTGGGCTTCAGCAACCATGACACAGGTTGGAACCCCACAGCAGAAATTAGGCCACCTTCCCGGCCACGTAAAGGAAAGCTTCCAACTGGTAGTGTTTGCGGCCCTGACCATTGAGGAAACGCTCAAACGCTGCCCAGCCTCGTCCTAAGTGACCTCCTCCTGCCTGCAGGGCGACTCCACTCGACTTGAAGCCACAGACATCATGCGAACACGGAGACACTGAACAGCAGGGAAGACACACCGCAAGCCTGTCTGCTTTGATGTTGCCCACCCCACCCCATGCATCCTGGTAATTCTCCACTGCCACAGCGACACTACCGATGAACTCACAGTGATCAAAGGCACTGTCCCCGAGTACCACAGACAGACTTTCAACGGAAAAACTTTGCCACACGAGGGGACCTGGAAGCTTGAAAGGGTACAGTGGCTATCCACGTCAGTGCATCTGGCGTCGCAACAGTGCCCCCACCTCTGTCCTGCCAACGGACTGCTCCAGATAAACCTCTGGCTGTTCGCTAGCCGAGTCATGCCCCCCCCAGGAGAAGCACTTTCGCTTTACGCATTCCCAAACAAGGGAACAAAGCGGCCAAATGGGATGTTCGCATAACTAACCATCCTCCCAGGAGGCCGGCACAGACGTGTCACCATGTCGAACTTCTTTGCGTCTCGCAAGACACCCTTTGGTTGTCTTTCCTCTGGCAACGGGATCGCAACTCTACACAGGTTACCTACCTCACCTCATCTACTTGAACTGCCAAAGCCATCCCCTCCATAGGCAGCTGATGCCAGCCAATCACGCACATGTCACATCCTTGGGAAGCCGAGGCCAGCACCTGCAACCCAATTATGATAGCCTATTCCACGACATCACAAAGAACATGTCCTCATCTATCCTTACCTTCCTGTGCGGGCCATCAGTGATGCACGCAGGTTTAATTTCAGCACTCGATCTTCTCCCCACTCCGCGATGCCCCACTTGGCATCAACACTGTGCCGGGAGTTAAAGTAGAGAAGCAAACAAGGGCAGCAGCGAGGCCTAATCCATCAGCCCCTTTCCACCGATGCCCAACCGAGCTCACCCCCGCCCATTGCTCCAGCCTCACTAGGCACTCAAGAACCTCACTGTGAAAAACGCAAGAACAGGGAGGGCCACAGGCCTGGCCTGAGGTTCCAGGCACCAACCAGGGACGCTTGCTCATTTTGGCTTCCAGAATCAACCCCCAAAATGGCAGGCACGATGCGTGATCCTGGCCAAAACTCACCTCCCAACTGCAAGCTACCTGGTCCTAGACCAGCACACACTTCGACTCTTAAAACCAGCAGGAGAGCCTGCCCCCTCACATTCCCTCAACAGCCATTCAACAGGGACCCGGGATTCACAGATAACACAGCTTATGTGCAGACACGGTCAACCCTCAGACAGGAGCCCCTCCAATACTGGAGTCCTTGGTGGTGTTTGCATACATGTCGGCAGGGGACGCTGACCCTCATTCCGAACTGTCATCTCCCCCTGAGAGAGGAAACGTGCTGAACCTCAGTTTCGATGACGAGACGGTAGAGTGTTCTCACTCATTTTGTTCAGATTTTCCAAGGAATGCATGCAAGGGTGTCATCATCGATCCAAGCACATGCTGGGACGCTGCAGCACACAACCGGGGTGTGTGCAGGGCTCTGTACAGGAGCCATGAGCCTGGGCTACCCCAAAACCCTGGAGAATCCACAGCCCTCAGGCCACTCGGCAAGAGGAACAATCAATCCACTCTTGCAGCCACTGGGCCCGTCTGAGGAAAACCTAATATCTAATGGCACATCATGGGGTGCTTGAATACCTACCGTCCTGAGTTATCCACGACCATGCTCGGGGACATGGGCCCGCCTCACTTTTTCCAGTTCTTCTTAGCACCTCCAGTCATCAGAGCACACGAAGGTCTTCTTGTTTGTGCCGACGGCCAGCCTTTCCCAGCAACTGCACCTGAGAAGTGGACAGAAATCACCGAGGCTTCATCAATGGACTGGTGTCCTCAGAGGCCATGATCCATAAAAACATTGACCTGGCCTTGAGCTCTGAAACTGCTTCCCAAGGACCTCTATCCCTTACCGAGAATTGACTGCATGTCTGATAGTATGACTGCAGGAAGTTAGGCACATAAGTTGGCCGGTGTGTGAGAGGCTACATGTGTGTGTTCATGCGTGTGGGCGTGTGTGACTGTGACTGCGCATGCGGACGTGCTTGTGGGTTTCTCTGTGTGCCGCTGAATACGCGTCTCGGTATCAGTGTGTCCCTATGGCCCTGTGAGGAGGAGTCCAAGAATAAAAGAAATAGTTTATACACAGCACCCTGGTTAGACCCCCCAACTGAAAGGAGAAAGACCCCTGTCAGCTTCAAGAGGCCGCAGGCAAACTTGGACCCCCAGGGGTTGTTGAAAGAGTCCCCGGACTCCCGCTCTCCCACAACCACGCCTTCTGACCAAAACACAAAGACTCGATGAGACCTTCCTCCGGGACTTGGCTGTGACCTCGACATGCACCTCGAGACTCTGTCAGCTACCAGTATATCTGATGGGCATTTGGGATCACTCGCAGCACTTCCGGAAGCAAGGGAACTCCCATGGTCGGGCCGACACCGACCGGCAGGTGTCTACTGCCAATTTGCAGCCTGAAACCACTCAAGGGGCTAACGAAAGTGGGCCCATGTGCCACTTCTCGCCAACTAGGCCTAATCACTTTCCATTGACCCGTGGTAATGCCCACCACAGGAAGTGGTGGGCTTCAGCCACCATGACCCATGTCGGATCCCCACGGCGGAAACTAGTCCACATTCCCAGCCACGTCTCAGGCAGCTCCCATCTTGAATGTTCGCGGCCCTGACCCCTAAGGAAACGCTCAAACCCTTGAAAGCCTCGTCCTACGTGCCCTCCTCCAGCCCACAGGGCGACACGAACCTACTGGAAAACACAAACATCTTCAGAACACGGGAACACTGAACACCAGGGAAGACAGACCGCAAGCCTGTCTCCTTCGTTGATGCTGATCCCACCCCATGCATCCTGGCAATTCTCCACTGCCACGGTGACACTACCGAGTAACCCACAGTGATCAAAGGCATGGTCCCCGAGGTCCACAGACAGACTTTCAACAGAAGACCTCTGCCATGCGAGGGGACTTGGAAGCCTGAAAGGGAACAGCGGCTGGCCACGGCAGCACAGCAGGCATGGCAATGGGGCCCCCATCTCTGCCCCACCAATGGACTGCTCCAGATAAACCTCTGGCTGTTCGAATGGCCTGCATGCTACACTGGCCGGTCTCGTCATTCCCCCACAGGCGAAAGAGCTTTGCTTTACACATTGCCAAACAAGGGAACAAAGCGGCCAAAGGGGATATTCGCATAACTCAACTACCTCCAAGGGGGCCGGCACAGACGCCTCACCATGTCGATCTTCTCTACTTCCCGCAAGACACCCTTTGGGTGTCATTCCTTGGGCAACGGGATCGCAACTCTACACAGGTTACCTACCTCAACTCACCCACTGGAACTGCCAACGCCATCCACTCCATAGGCAGCTTATGCCAGCCCATCACGAACAAGACACATTCTTGGGAAGCCGAGACCAGTGCCTGCAACCCAATGATGACAGCCCATCCCACGACATCACACAGGACCTTTCCTCATGATACCTTACCTTTCTCTCCAGGCCAGCAGCCACCACCCAGGCTGAAATGCTTCACTCGATCCACACCCCAGTCCACGAACATCCACTTAGCGCCAACAGTGTGCCGGCAACTTCAGCAGAGGAGCTGACAGCGGCAGCACTGAGGCCTAAACCATCAGCCCCCTTCCGCCATCGCCCAACTCCAGCCCAGGCCCGCCCACTGCTCCAGTCACACCAGGCAGTCAAGAACCTCACTGCGTGAAACACAACAACAGAGAGGGCCACAGGCCTGGCCTGAGGCTCCAGGCTCCAACCAGGGAAACTTGCTCATTTTGGCTTCTATAATCAACCTCAGAAGCAAGCAGGCACAAAGCGTGGTCCTCTCCAAATATCACCTCTCCAAGCTGCAAGCTTACTGGGTCTATACCAGAAGACACTCTGACCCTGAAGACTAGCAGGAAAGCCTGCCCTCTTGCATTCCCTCAACGGCCTTTTAGCAGGCACCGGGGATTCTTAGGTGACCCAGCTTATGAGCAGACATGCTCGACCCTCAGACAGGAGCCCCTCCAATGCTGGAGCCCTTAGTGGTGTTTGCATGCCTGACAGCAGGGGACGTTGGCCCTCACTCCTAACTGTCCCGTACCCCCGAGAGAGAAAACGTGCTGGACCTCAGTTTCGAGGAGGAGACGGTAGAGCGTTCTCACTCATTTCGGTCAGATTTTCCAAGGAATGCATACAAGGGTGTCATCATTGATCCAAGCACATGCTGGGATGCTGCAGAACACAAAAGGGAAGGCCGTGGAGCTCTGCAGAGGAGCCATGACCTGGAAGTACTCCAACTGCCTGGGGAATCCACAGTCCTCAGGCCACTCAGCAAGACCAGCAATCAATCCACTCTTGCAACCATTGGGCCCATCTGTGGAAAACCTAATATCCAATGGCACATCTTAGTACGGGTGAATGCCTACCGTCCTGAGATATCCACAGCCACGCTCGGCAACGTGCACCCGCCCCACTTTTTCCAGTTCTCCTTAGCACATCCAGTCATCAGACAACGCGAAGGTCTTCTTCTCTTTGCCGACAGCCAGCCTTACCCTGCAACTGCACCTGAGAAGTGGACAGAAATCACGCAGGTTTCTGATTTGCACCAGGGTCCTCAGAGAACATGATTCTTATGAACACATACCCTGGGCGTGAGCCTGGAACCTGCTTCCCAAGTACCACTTTCCCCTACCGAAAACTGATTGTGTGTCTCACAGCACGACTGAAGAAAGTTACGCACGTACGTTGGTCAGTGTGTGAGAGGCTGTATGTGTCTATTCACACGTGTGGGCGTGTGTGACTGAGACTTTGCACGAGGATGCGTTTGTGGATTCCTGTGTGTGCTGCTAAATACGCGTCTTCGTCTCTGGGTGTCCCTGTGGCGCTTTGCAGATGCCTCTCACAGTAAACGTCATAGTTTATACACAGCAACCTGGTTGGACCCCCAACTGAAAGGAGAAAGACCTCTGTCAGTTTCATTAGGCCGCATGCAAACTTTGACCCCCAGGGCTGTCGAAATAGGCCACAGACTCCCGCTCTCCCACAGCCACGCCTTCTGACCAAAGCACAAAGTCTGGACGAGACCTCCCTCCCGGCCGTGGGTGTCAAACCTATGTGGACCTGGAGATCCTGCCACCTACCACCACATCTGATGTGCCCTTGGGGTCACTCCCAGAGCTCCCAGAAGCAAGGTAACCTCCCATGGGCGTGCTGACACCGATCTGCAGTTGCTGACAGGCAAGATGCAGCCTGGGAATTCTCAAGGGGTTAACGGACTTGGGCCCAAGTGCCTCATCTCGCCAACTAGACTAAATCACTTTCCATGACCCCGTGGGAATGCCCTCAATGGGAAGAGTTGGGCTTCAGCAACCATGACACAGGTTGGAACCCCACAGCAGAAATTAGGCCACCTTCCCGGCCACGTAAAGGAAAGCTTCCAACTGGTAGTGTTTGCGGCCCTGACCATTGAGGAAACGCTCAAACGCTGCACAGCCTCGTCCTAAGTGACCTCCTCCTGCCTGCAGGGCGACTCCACTCGACTTGAAGCCACAGACATCATGCGAACACGGAGACACTGAACAGCAGGGAAGACACACCGCAAGCCTGTCTGCTTTGATGTTGCCCACCCCACCCCATGCATCCTGGTAATTCTCCACTGCCACAGCGACACTACCGATGAACTCACAGTGATCAAAGGCACTGTCCCCGAGTACCACAGACAGACTTTCAACGGAAAAACTTTGCCACACGAGGGGACCTGGAAGCTTGAAAGGGTACAGTGGCTATCCACGTCAGTGCACCTGGCGTCGCAACAGTGCCCCCACCTCTGTCCTGCCAACGGACTGCTCCAGATAAACCTCTGGCTGTTCGCTAGCCGAGTCATGCCCCCCCCAGGAGAAGCACTTTCGCTTTACGCATTCCCAAACAAGGGAACAAAGCGGCCAAATGGGATGTTCGCATAACTAACCATCCTCCCAGGAGGCCGGCACAGACGTGTCACCATGTCGAACTTCTTTGCGTCTCGCAAGACACCCTTTGGTTGTCTTTCCTCTGGCAACGGGATCGCAACTCTACACAGGTTACCTACCTCACCTCATCTACTTGAACTGCCAAAGCCATCCCCTCCATAGGCAGCTGATGCCAGCCAATCACGCACATGTCACATCCTTGGGAAGCCGAGGCCAGCACCTGCAACCCAATTATGATAGCCTATTCCACGACATCACAAAGAACATGTCCTCATCTATCCTTACCTTCCTGTGCGGGCCATCAGTGATGCACGCAGGTTTAATTTCAGCACTCGATCTTCTCCCCACTCCGCGATGACCCACTTGGCATCAACACTGTGCCGGGAGTTAAAGTAGAGAAGCAAACAAGGGCAGCAGCGAGGCCTAATCCATCAGCCCCTTTCCACCGATGCCCAACCGAGCTCACCCCCGCCCATTGCTCCAGCCTCACTAGGCACTCAAGAACCTCACCGTGAAAAACGCAAGAACAGGGAGGGCCACAGGCCTGGCCTGAGGTTCCAGGCACCAACCAGGGACGCTTGCTCATTTTGGCTTCCAGAATCAACCCCCAAAATGGCAGGCACGATGCGTGATCCTGGCCAAAACTCACCTCCCAACTGCAAGCTAACTGGTCCTAGACCAGCACACACTTCGACTCTTAAAACCAGCAGGAGAGCCTGCCCCCTCACATTCCCTCAACAGCCATTCAACAGGGACCCGGGATTCACAGATAACACAGCTTATGTGCAGACACGGTCAACCCTCAGACAGGAGCCCCTCCAATACTGGAGTCCTTGGTGGTGTTTGCATACATGTCGGCAGGGGACGCTGACCCTCATTCCGAACTGTCATCTCCCCCTGAGAGAGGAAACGTGCTGAACCTCAGTTTCGATGACGAGACGGTAGAGTGTTCTCACTCATTTTGTTCAGATTTTCCAAGGAATGCATGCAAGGGTGTCATCATCGATCCAAGCACATGCTGGGACGCTGCAGCACACAACCGGGGTGTGTGCAGGGCTCTGTACAGGAGCCATGAGCCTGGGCTACCCCAAAACCCTGGAGAATCCACAGCCCTCAGGCCACTCGGCAAGAGGAACAATCAATCCACTCTTGCAGCCACTGGGCCCGTCTGAGGAAAACCTAATATCTAATGGCACATCATGGGGTGCTTGAATACCTACCGTCCTGAGTTATCCACGACCATGCTCGGGGACATGGGCCCGCCTCACTTTTTCCAGTTCTTCTTAGCACCTCCAGTCATCAGAGCACACGAAGGTCTTCTTGTTTGTGCCGACGGCCAGCCTTTCCCAGCAACTGCACCTGAGAAGTGGACAGAAATCACCGAGGCTTCATCAATGGACTGGTGTCCTCAGAGGCCATGATCCATAAAAACATTGACCTGGCCTTGAGCTCTGAAACTGCTTCCCAAGGACCTCTATCCCTTACCGAGAATTGACTGCATGTCTGATAGTATGACTGCAGGAAGTTAGGCACATACGTTGGCCGGTGTGTGAGAGGCTACATGTGTGTGTTCATGCGTGTGGGCGTGTGTGACTGTGACTGCGCATGCGGACGTGCTTGTGGGTTTCTCTGTGTGCCGCTGAATACGCGTCTCGGTATCAGTGTGTCCCTATGGCCCTGTGAGGAGGAGTCCAAGAATAAAAGAAATAGTTTATACACAGCACCCTGGTTAGACCCCCCAACTGAAAGGAGAAAGACCCCTGTCAGCTTCAAGAGGCCGCAGGCAAACTTGGACCCCCAGGGGTTGTTGAAAGAGTCCCCGGACTCCCGCTCTCCCACAACCACGCCTTCTGACCAAAACACAAAGACTCGATGAGACCTTCCTCCGGGACTTGGCTGTGACCTCGACATGCACCTCGAGACTCTGTCAGCTACCAGTATATCTGATGGGCATTTGGGATCACTCGCAGCACTTCCGGAAGCAAGGGAACTCCCATGGTCGGGCCGACACCGACCGGCAGGTGTCTACTGCCAATTTGCAGCCTGAAACCACTCAAGGGGCTAACGAACGTGGGCCCATGTGCCACTTCTCGCCAACTAGGCCTAATCACTTTCCATTGACCCGTGGTAATGCCCACCACAGGAAGTGGTGGGCTTCAGCCACCATGACCCATGTCGGATCCCCACGGCGGAAACTAGTCCACATTCCCAGCCACGTCTCAGGCAGCTCCCATCTTGAATGTTCGCGGCCCTGACCCCTAAGGAAACGCTCAAACCCTTGAAAGCCTCGTCCTACGTGCCCTCCTCCAGCCCACAGGGCGACACGACCCTACTGGAAAACACAAACATCTTCAGAACACGGGAACACTGAACACCAGGGAAGACAGACCGCAAGCCTGTCTCCTTCGTTGATGCTGATCCCACCCCATGCATCCTGGCAATTCTCCACTGCCACGGTGACACTACCGAGTAACCCACAGTGATCAAAGGCATGGTCCCCGAGGTCCACAGACAGACTTTCAACAGAAGACCTCTGCCATGCGAGGGGACTTGGAAGCCTGAAAGGGAACAGCGGCTGGCCACGGCAGCACAGCAGGCATGGCAATGGGGCCCCCATCTCTGCCCCACCAATGGACTGCTCCAGATAAACCTCTGGCTGTTCGAATGGCCTGCATGCTACACTGGCCGGTCTCGTCATTCCCCCACAGGCGAAAGAGCTTTGCTTTACACATTGCCAAACAAGGGAACAAAGCGGCCAAAGGGGATATTCGCATAACTCAACTACCTCCAAGGGGGCCGGCACAGACGCCTCACCATGTCGATCTTCTCTACTTCCCGCAAGACACCCTTTGGGTGTCATTCCTTGGGCAACGGGATCGCAACTCTACACAGGTTACCTACCTCAACTCACCCACTGGAACTGCCAACGCCATCCACTCCATAGGCAGCTTATGCCAGCCCATCACGAACAAGACACATTCTTGGGAAGCCGAGACCAGTGCCTGCAACCCAATGATGACAGCCCATCCCACGACATCACACAGGACCTTTCCTCATGATACCTTACCTTTCTCTCCAGGCCAGCAGCCACCACCCAGGCTGAAATGCTTCACTCGATCCACACCCCAGTCCACGAACATCCACTTAGCGCCAACAGTGTGCCGGCAACTTCAGCAGAGGAGCTGACAGCGGCAGCACTGAGGCCTAAACCATCAGCCCCCTTCCGCCATCGCCCAACTCCAGCCCAGGCCCGCCCACTGCTCCAGTCACACCAGGCAGTCAAGAACCTCACTGCGTGAAACACAACAACAGAGAGGGCCACAGGCCTGGCCTGAGGCTCCAGGCTCCAACCAGGGAAACTTGCTCATTTTGGCTTCTATAATCAACCTCAGAAGCAAGCAGGCACAAAGCGTGGTCCTCTCCAAATATCACCTCTCCAAGCTGCAAGCTTACTGGGTCTATACCAGAAGACACTCTGACCCTGAAGACTAGCAGGAAAGCCTGCCCTCTTGCATTCCCTCAACGGCCTTTTAGCAGGCACCGGGGATTCTTAGGTGACCCAGCTTATGAGCAGACATGCTCGACCCTCAGACAGGAGCCCCTCCAATGCTGGAGCCCTTAGTGGTGTTTGCATGCCTGACAGCAGGGGACGTTGGCCCTCACTCCTAACTGTCCCGTACCCCCGAGAGAGAAAACGTGCTGGACCTCAGTTTCGAGGAGGAGACGGTAGAGCGTTCTCACTCATTTCGGTCAGATTTTCCAAGGAATGCATACAAGGGTGTCATCATTGATCCAAGCACATGCTGGGATGCTGCAGAACACAAAAGGGAAGGCCGTGGAGCTCTGCAGAGGAGCCATGACCTGGAAGTACTCCAACTGCCTGGGGAATCCACAGTCCTCAGGCCACTCAGCAAGACCAGCAATCAATCCACTCTTGCAACCATTGGGCCCATCTGTGGAAAACCTAATATCCAATGGCACATCTTAGTACGGGTGAATGCCTACCGTCCTGAGATATCCACAGCCACGCTCGGCAACGTGCACCCGCCCCACTTTTTCCAGTTCTCCTTAGCACATCCAGTCATCAGACAACGCGAAGGTCTTCTTCTCTTTGCCGACAGCCAGCCTTACCCTGCAACTGCACCTGAGAAGTGGACAGAAATCACGCAGGTTTCTGATTTGCACCAGGGTCCTCAGAGAACATGATTCTTATGAACACATACCCTGGGCGTGAGCCTGGAACCTGCTTCCCAAGTACCACTTTCCCCTACCGAAAACTGATTGTGTGTCTCACAGCACGACTGAAGAAAGTTACGCACGTACGTTGGTCGGTGTGTGAGAGGCTGTATGTGTCTATTCACACGTGTGGGCGTGTGTGACTGAGACTTTGCACGAGGATGCGTTTGTGGATTCCTGTGTGTGCTGCTAAATACGCGTCTTCGTCTCTGGGTGTCCCTGTGGCGCTTTGCAGATGCCTCTCACAGTAAACGTCATAGTTTATACACAGCAACCTGGTTGGACCCCCAACTGAAAGGAGAAAGACCTCTGTCAGTTTCATTAGGCCGCATGCAAACTTTGACCCCCAGGGCTGTCGAAATAGGCCACAGACTCCCGCTCTCCCACAGCCACGCCTTCTGACCAAAGCACAAAGTCTGGACGAGACCTCCCTCCCGGCCGTGGGTGTCAAACCTATGTGGACCTGGAGATCCTGCCACCTACCACCACATCTGATGTGCCCTTGGGGTCACTCCCAGAGCTCCCAGAAGCAAGGTAACCTCCCATGGGCGTGCTGACACCGATCTGCAGTTGCTGACAGGCAAGATGCAGCCTGGGAATTCTCAAGGGGTTAACGGACTTGGGCCCAAGTGCCTCATCTCGCCAACTAGACTAAATCACTTTCCATGACCCCGTGGGAATGCCCTCAATGGGAAGAGTTGGGCTTCAGCAACCATGACACAGGTTGGAACCCCACAGCAGAAATTAGGCCACCTTCCCGGCCACGTAAAGGAAAGCTTCCAACTGGTAGTGTTTGCGGCCCTGACCATTGAGGAAACGCTCAAACGCTGCACAGCCTCGTCCTAAGTGACCTCCTCCTGCCTGCAGGGCGACTCCACTCGACTTGAAGCCACAGACATCATGCGAACACGGAGACACTGAACAGCAGGGAAGACACACCGCAAGCCTGTCTGCTTTGATGTTGCCCACCCCACCCCATGCATCCTGGTAATTCTCCACTGCCACAGCGACACTACCGATGAACTCACAGTGATCAAATGCACTGGCCCCGAGTACCACAGACAGACTTTTAACGGAAAAACTTTGTCACACGAGGGGACCTGGAAGCTTGAAAGGGTACAGTGGCTATCCACGTCAGTGCACCTGGCGTCGCAACAGTGCCCCCACCTCTGTCCTGCCAACGGACTGCTCCAGATAAACCTCTGGCTGTTCGCTAGCCGAGTCATGCCCCCCCCAGGAAAAGCACTTTCGCTTTACGCATTCCCAAACAAGGGAACAAAGCGGCCAAATGGGATGTTCGCATAACTAACCATCCTCCCAGGAGGCCGGCACAGACGTGTCACCATGTCGAACTTCTTTGCGTCTCGCAAGACACCCTTTGGTTGTCTTTCCTCTGGCAACGGGATCGCAACTCTACACAGGTTACCTACCTCACCTCATCCACTTGAACTGCCAAAGCCATCCCCTCCATAGGCAGCTGATGCCAGCCAATCACGCACATGTCACATCCTTGGGAAGCCGAGGCCAGCACCTGCAACCCAATTATGATAGCCTATTCCACGACATCACAAAGAACATGTCCTCATCTATCCTTACCTTCCTGTGCGGGCCATCAGTGATGCACGCAGGTTTAATTTCAGCACTCGATCTTCTCCCCACTCCGCGATGACCCACTTGGCATCAACATTGTGCCGGGAGTTAAAGTAGAGAAGCAAACAAGGGCAGCAGCGAGGCCTAATCCATCAGCCCCTTTCCACCGATGCCCAACCGAGCTCACCCCCGCCCATTGCTCCAGCCTCACTAGGCACTCAAGAACCTCACCGTGAAAAACGCAAGAACAGGGAGGGCCACAGGCCTGGCCTGAGGTTCCAGGCACCAACCAGGGACGCTTGCTCATTTTGGCTTCCAGAATCAACCCCCAAAATGGCAGGCACGATGCGTGATCCTGGCCAAAACTCACCTCCCAACTGCAAGCTAACTGGTCCTAGACCAGCACACACTTCGACTCTTAAAACCAGCAGGAGAGCCTGCCCCCTCACATTCCCTCAACAGCCATTCAACAGGGACCCGGGATTCACAGATAACA
Source organism: Eschrichtius robustus (assembly GCF_028021215.1). Classification (NCBI taxonomy): domain Eukaryota; kingdom Metazoa; phylum Chordata; class Mammalia; order Artiodactyla; family Eschrichtiidae; genus Eschrichtius; species Eschrichtius robustus. The sequence goes on from NW_027175425.1 coordinate 63,092, forward strand.
CAGCTTATGTGCAGACACGGTCAACCCTCAGACAGGAGCCCCTCCAATACTGGAGTCCTTGGTGGTGTTTGCATACATGTCGGCAGGGGACGCTGACCCTCATTCCGAACTGTCATCTCCCCCTGAGAGAGGAAACGTGCTGAACCTCAGTTTCGATGACGAGACGGTAGAGTGTTCTCACTCATTTTGTTCAGATTTTCCAAGGAATGCATGCAAGGGTGTCATCATCGATCCAAGCACATGCTGGGACGCTGCAGCACACAACCGGGGTGTGTGCAGGGCTCTGTACAGGAGCCATGAGCCTGGGCTACCCCAAAACCCTGGAGAATCCACAGCCCTCAGGCCACTCGGCAAGAGGAACAATCAATCCACTCTTGCAGCCACTGGGCCCGTCTGAGGAAAACCTAATATCTAATGGCACATCATGGGGTGCTTGAATACCTACCGTCCTGAGTTATCCACGACCATGCTCGGGGACATGGGCCCGCCTCACTTTTTCCAGTTCTTCTTAGCACCTCCAGTCATCAGAGCACACGAAGGTCTTCTTGTTTGTGCCGACGGCCAGCCTTTCCCAGCAACTGCACCTGAGAAGTGGACAGAAATCACCGAGGCTTCATCAATGGACTGGTGTCCTCAGAGGCCATGATCCATAAAAACATTGACCTGGCCTTGAGCTCTGAAACTGCTTCCCAAGGACCTCTATCCCTTACCGAGAATTGACTGCATGTCTGATAGTATGACTGCAGGAAGTTAGGCACATACGTTGGCCGGTGTGTGAGAGGCTACATGTGTGTGTTCATGCGTGTGGGCGTGTGTGACTGTGACTGCGCATGCGGACGTGCTTGTGGGTTTCTCTGTGTGCCGCTGAATACGCGTCTCGGTATCAGTGTGTCCCTATGGCCCTGTGAGGAGGAGTCCAAGAATAAAAGAAATAGTTTATACACAGCACCCTGGTTAGACCCCCCAACTGAAAGGAGAAAGACCCCTGTCAGCTTCAAGAGGCCGCAGGCAAACTTGGACCCCCAGGGGTTGTTGAAAGAGTCCCCGGACTCCCGCTCTCCCACAACCACGCCTTCTGACCAAAACACAAAGACTCGATGAGACCTTCCTCCGGGACTTGGCTGTGACCTCGACATGCACCTCGAGACTCTGTCAGCTACCAGTATATCTGATGGGCATTTGGGATCACTCGCAGCACTTCCGGAAGCAAGGGAACTCCCATGGTCGGGCCGACACCGACCGGCAGGTGTCTACTGCCAATTTGCAGCCTGAAACCACTCAAGGGGCTAACGAACGTGGGCCCATGTGCCACTTCTCGCCAACTAGGCCTAATCACTTTCCATTGACCCGTGGTAATGCCCACCACAGGAAGTGGTGGGCTTCAGCCACCATGACCCATGTCGGATCCCCACGGCGGAAACTAGTCCACATTCCCAGCCACGTCTCAGGCAGCTCCCATCTTGAATGTTCGCGGCCCTGACCCCTAAGGAAACGCTCAAACCCTTGAAAGCCTCGTCCTACGTGCCCTCCTCCAGCCCACAGGGCGACACGACCCTACTGGAAAACACAAACATCTTCAGAACACGGGAACACTGAACACCAGGGAAGACAGACCGCAAGCCTGTCTCCTTCGTTGATGCTGATCCCACCCCATGCATCCTGGCAATTCTCCACTGCCACGGTGACACTACCGAGTAACCCACAGTGATCAAAGGCATGGTCCCCGAGGTCCACAGACAGACTTTCAACAGAAGACCTCTGCCATGCGAGGGGACTTGGAAGCCTGAAAGGGAACAGCGGCTGGCCACGGCAGCACAGCAGGCATGGCAATGGGGCCCCCATCTCTGCCCCACCAATAGACTGCTCCAGATAAACCTCTGGCTGTTCGAATGGCCTGCATGCTACACTGGCCGGTCTCGTCATTCCCCCACAGGCGAAAGAGCTTTGCTTTACACATTGCCAAACAAGGGAACAAAGCGGCCAAAGGGGATATTCGCATAACTCAACTACCTCCAAGGGGGCCGGCACAGACGCCTCACCATGTCGATCTTCTCTACTTCCCGCAAGACACCCTTTGGGTGTCATTCCTTGGGCAACGGGATCGCAACTCTACACAGGTTACCTACCTCAACTCACCCACTGGAACTGCCAACGCCATCCACTCCATAGGCAGCTTATGCCAGCCCATCACGAACAAGACACATTCTTGGGAAGCCGAGACCAGTGCCTGCAACCCAATGATGACAGCCCATCCCACGACATCACACAGGACCTTTCCTCATGATACCTTACCTTTCTCTCCAGGCCAGCAGCCACCACCCAGGCTGAAATGCTTCACTCGATCCACACCCCAGTCCACGAACATCCACTTAGCGCCAACAGTGTGCCGGCAACTTCAGCAGAGGAGCTGACAGCGGCAGCACTGAGGCCTAAACCATCAGCCCCCTTCCGCCATCGCCCAACTCCAGCCCAGGCCCGCCCACTGCTCCAGTCACACCAGGCAGTCAAGAACCTCACTGCGTGAAACACAACAACAGAGAGGGCCACAGGCCTGGCCTGAGGCTCCAGGCTCCAACCAGGGAAACTTGCTCATTTTGGCTTCTATAATCAACCTCAGAAGCAAGCAGGCACAAAGCGTGGTCCTCTCCAAATATCACCTCTCCAAGCTGCAAGCTTACTGGGTCTATACCAGAAGACACTCTGACCCTGAAGACTAGCAGGAAAGCCTGCCCTCTTGCATTCCCTCAACGGCCTTTTAGCAGGCACCGGGGATTCTTAGGTGACCCAGCTTATGAGCAGACATGCTCGACCCTCAGACAGGAGCCCCTCCAATGCTGGAGCCCTTAGTGGTGTTTGCATGCCTGACAGCAGGGGACGTTGGCCCTCACTCCTAACTGTCCCGTACCCCCGAGAGAGAAAACGTGCTGGACCTCAGTTTCGAGGAGGAGACGGTAGAGCGTTCTCACTCATTTCGGTCAGATTTTCCAAGGAATGCATACAAGGGTGTCATCATTGATCCAAGCACATGCTGGGATGCTGCAGAACACAAAAGGGAAGGCCGTGGAGCTCTGCAGAGGAGCCATGACCTGGAAGTACTCCAACTGCCTGGGGAATCCACAGTCCTCAGGCCACTCAGCAAGACCAGCAATCAATCCACTCTTGCAACCATTGGGCCCATCTGTGGAAAACCTAATATCCAATGGCACATCTTAGTACGGGTGAATGCCTACCGTCCTGAGATATCCACAGCCACGCTCGGCAACGTGCACCCGCCCCACTTTTTCCAGTTCTCCTTAGCACATCCAGTCATCAGACAACGCGAAGGTCTTCTTCTCTTTGCCGACAGCCAGCCTTACCCTGCAACTGCACCTGAGAAGTGGACAGAAATCACGCAGGTTTCTGATTTGCACCAGGGTCCTCAGAGAACATGATTCTTATGAACACATAACCTGGGCGTGAGCCTGGAACCTGCTTCCCAAGTACCACTTTCCCCTACCGAAAACTGATTGTGTGTCTCACAGCACGACTGAAGAAAGTTACGCACGTACGTTGGTCGGTGTGTGAGAGGCTGTATGTGTCTATTCACACGTGTGGGCGTGTGTGACTGAGACTTTGCACGAGGATGCGTTTGTGGATTCCTGTGTGTGCTGCTAAATACGCGTCTTGGTCTCTGGGTGTCCCTGTGGCGCTTTGCAGATGCCTCTAACAGTAAACGTCATAGTTTATACACAGCAACCTGGTTGGACCCCCAACTGAAAGGAGAAAGACCCCTGTCAGTTTCATGAGGCCGCATGCAAACTTTGACCCCCAGGGCTGTCGAAATAGGCCACAGACTCCCGCTCTCGCACAGCCACGCCTTCTGACCAAAGCACAAAGTCTGGACGAGACCTCCCTCCCAGCCGTGGGTGTCAAACCTATGTGGACCTGGAGATCCTGCCACCTACCACCACATCTGATGTGCCCTTGGGGTCACTCCCAGAGCTCCCGGAAGCAAGGTAACCTCCCAAGGGCGTGCTGACACCGATCTGCAGTTGCTGACAGGCAAGATGCAGCCTGGGAATTCTCAAGGGGTTAACGGACTTGGGCCCAAGTGCCTCATCTCGCCAACTAGACCAAATCACTTTCCATGACCCCGTGGGAATGCCCTCAATGGGAAGAGTTGGGCTTCAGCAACCATGACACAGGTTGGAACCCCACAGCAGAAATTAGGCCACCTTCCCGGCCACGTAAAGGAAAGCTTCCAACTGGTAGTGTTTGCGGCCCTGACCATTGAGGAAACGCTCAAACGCTGCACAGCCTCGTCCTAAGTGACCTCCTCCTGCCTGCAGGGCGACTCGACTCGACTTGAAGCCACAGACATCATGCGAACACGGAGACACTGAACAGCAGGGAAGACACACCGCAAGCCTGTCTGCTTTGATGTTGCCCACCCCACCCCATGCATCCTGGTAATTCTCCACTGCCACAGCGACACTACCGATGAACTCACAGTGATCACATGTTCTGGCCCCGAGTACCACAGACAGACTTTTAACGGAAAAACTTTGTCACACAAGGGGACCTGGAAGCTTGAAAGGGTACAGTGGCTATCCACGTCAGTGCACCTGGCGTCGCAACAGTTCCCCCACCTCTGTCCTGCCAACGGACTGCTCCAGATAAACCTCTGGCTGTTCGCTAGCCAAGTCATGCCCCTCCAGGAAAAGCACTTTCGCTTTACACAATCCCAAACAAGGGAACAAAGCGGCCAAATGGGATGTTCGCATAACTAACCATCCTCCCAGGAGGCCGGCACAGACGTGTCACCATGTCGAACTTCTTTGCGTCTCGCAAGACACCCTTTGGTTGTCTTTCCTCTGGCAACGGGATCGCAACTCTACACAGGTTACCTACCTCACCTCATCCACTTGAACTGCCAAAGCCATCCCCTCCATAGGCAGCTGATGCCAGCCAATCACGCACATGTCACATCCTTGGGAAGCCGAGGCCAGCACCTGCAACCCAATTATGATAGCCTATTCCACGACATCACAAAGAACATGTCCTCATCTATCCTTACCTTCCTGTGCGGGCCATCAGTGATGCACGCAGGTTTAATTTCAGCACTCGATCTTCTCCCCACTCCGCGATGACCCACTTGGCATCAACATTGTGCCGGGAGTTAAAGTAGAGAAGCAAACAAGGGCAGCAGCGAGGCCTAATCCATCAGCCCCTTTCCACCGATGCCCAACCGAGCTCACCCCCGCCCATTGCTCCAGCCTCACTAGGCACTCAAGAACCTCACCGTGAAAAACGCAAGAACAGGGAGGGCCACAGGCCTGGCCTGAGGTTCCAGGCACCAACCAGGGACGCTTGCTCATTTTGGCTTCCAGAATCAACCCCCAAAATGGCAGGCACGATGCGTGATCCTGGCCAAAACTCACCTCCCAACTGCAAGCTAACTGGTCCTAGACCACCACACACTTCGACTCTTAAAACCAGCAGGAGAGCCTGCCCCCTCACATTCCCTCAACAGCCATTCAACAGGGACCCGGGATTCACAGATAACACAGCTTATGTGCAGACACGGTCAACCCTCAGACAGGAGCCCCTCCAATACTGGAGTCCTTGGTGGTGTTTGCATACATGTCGGCAGGGGACGCTGACCCTCATTCCGAACTGTCATCTCCCCCTGAGAGAGGAAACGTGCTGAACCTCAGTTTCGATGACGAGACGGTAGAGTGTTCTCACTCATTTTGTTCAGATTTTCCAAGGAATGCATGCAAGGGTGTCATCATCGATCCAAGCACATGCTGGGACGCTGCAGCACACAACCGGGGTGTGTGCAGGGCTCTGTACAGGAGCCATGAGCCTGGGCTACCCCAAAACCCTGGAGAATCCACAGCCCTCAGGCCACTCGGCAAGAGGAACAATCAATCCACTCTTGCAGCCACTGGGCCCGTCTGAGGAAAACCTAATATCTAATGGCACATCATGGGGTGCTTGAATACCTACCGTCCTGAGTTATCCACGACCATGCTCGGGGACATGGGCCCGCCTCACTTTTTCCAGTTCTTCTTAGCACCTCCAGTCATCAGAGCACACGAAGGTCTTCTTGTTTGTGCCGACGGCCAGCCTTTCCCAGCAACTGCACCTGAGAAGTGGACAGAAATCACCGAGGCTTCATCAATGGACTGGTGTCCTCAGAGGCCATGATCCATAAAAACATTGACCTGGCCTTGAGCTCTGAAACTGCTTCCCAAGGACCTCTATCCCTTACCGAGAATTGACTGCATGTCTGATAGTATGACTGCAGGAAGTTAGGCACATACGTTGGCCGGTGTGTGAGAGGCTACATGTGTGTGTTCATGCGTGTGGGCGTGTGTGACTGTGACTGCGCATGCGGACGTGCTTGTGGGTTTCTCTGTGTGCCGCTGAATACGCGTCTCGGTATCAGTGTGTCCCTATGGCCCTGTGAGGAGGAGTCCAAGAATAAAAGAAATAGTTTATACACAGCACCCTGGTTAGACCCCCCAACTGAAAGGAGAAAGACCCCTGTCAGCTTCAAGAGGCCGCAGGCAAACTTGGACCCCCAGGGGTTGTTGAAAGAGTCCCCGGACTCCCGCTCTCCCACAACCACGCCTTCTGACCAAAACACAAAGACTCGATGAGACCTTCCTCCGGGACTTGGCTGTGACCTCGACATGCACCTCGAGACTCTGTCAGCTACCAGTATATCTGATGGGCATTTGGGATCACTCGCAGCACTTCCGGAAGCAAGGGAACTCCCATGGTCGGGCCGACACCGACCGGCAGGTGTCTACTGCCAATTTGCAGCCTGAAACCACTCAAGGGGCTAACGAACGTGGGCCCATGTGCCACTTCTCGCCAACTAGGCCTAATCACTTTCCATTGACCCGTGGTAATGCCCACCACAGGAAGTGGTGGGCTTCAGCCACCATGACCCATGTCGGATCCCCACGGCGGAAACTAGTCCACATTCCCAGCCACGTCTCAGGCAGCTCCCATCTTGAATGTTCGCGGCCCTGACCCCTAAGGAAACGCTCAAACCCTTGAAAGCCTCGTCCTACGTGCCCTCCTCCAGCCCACAGGGCGACACGACCCTACTGGAAAACACAAACATCTTCAGAACACGGGAACACTGAACACCAGGGAAGACAGACCGCAAGCCTGTCTCCTTCGTTGATGCTGATCCCACCCCATGCATCCTGGCAATTCTCCACTGCCACGGTGACACTACCGAGTAACCCACAGTGATCAAAGGCATGGTCCCCGAGGTCCACAGACAGACTTTCAACAGAAGACCTCTGCCATGCGAGGGGACTTGGAAGCCTGAAAGGGAACAGCGGCTGGCCACGGCAGCACAGCAGGCATGGCAATGGGGCCCCCATCTCTGCCCCACCAATGGACTGCTCCAGATAAACCTCTGGCTGTTCGAATGGCCTGCATGCTACACTGGCCGGTCTCGTCATTCCCCCACAGGCGAAAGAGCTTTGCTTTACACATTGCCAAACAAGGGAACAAAGCGGCCAAAGGGGATATTCGCATAACTCAACTACCTCCAAGGGGGCCGGCACAGACGCCTCACCATGTCGATCTTCTCTACTTCCCGCAAGACACCCTTTGGGTGTCATTCCTTGGGCAACGGGATCGCAACTCTACACAGGTTACCTACCTCAACTCACCCACTGGAACTGCCAACGCCATCCACTCCATAGGCAGCTTATGCCAGCCCATCACGAACAAGACACATTCTTGGGAAGCCGAGACCAGTGCCTGCAACCCAATGATGACAGCCCATCCCACGACATCACACAGGACCTTTCCTCATGATACCTTACCTTTCTCTCCAGGCCAGCAGCCACCACCCAGGCTGAAATGCTTCACTCGATCCACACCCCAGTCCACGAACATCCACTTAGCGCCAACAGTGTGCCGGCAACTTCAGCAGAGGAGCTGACAGCGGCAGCACTGAGGCCTAAACCATCAGCCCCCTTCCGCCATCGCCCAACTCCAGCCCAGGCCCGCCCACTGCTCCAGTCACACCAGGCAGTCAAGAACCTCACTGCGTGAAACACAACAACAGAGAGGGCCACAGGCCTGGCCTGAGGCTCCAGGCTCCAACCAGGGAAACTTGCTCATTTTGGCTTCTATAATCAACCTCAGAAGCAAGCAGGCACAAAGCGTGGTCCTCTCCAAATATCACCTCTCCAAGCTGCAAGCTTACTGGGTCTATACCAGAAGACACTCTGACCCTGAAGACTAGCAGGAAAGCCTGCCCTCTTGCATTCCCTCAACGGCCTTTTAGCAGGCACCGGGGATTCTTAGGTGACCCAGCTTATGAGCAGACATGCTCGACCCTCAGACAGGAGCCCCTCCAATGCTGGAGCCCTTAGTGGTGTTTGCATGCCTGACAGCAGGGGACGTTGGCCCTCACTCCTAACTGTCCCGTACCCCCGAGAGAGAAAACGTGCTGGACCTCAGTTTCGAGGAGGAGACGGTAGAGCGTTCTCACTCATTTCGGTCAGATTTTCCAAGGAATGCATACAAGGGTGTCATCATTGATCCAAGCACATGCTGGGATGCTGCAGAACACAAAAGGGAAGGCCGTGGAGCTCTGCAGAGGAGCCATGACCTGGAAGTACTCCAACTGCCTGGGGAATCCACAGTCCTCAGGCCACTCAGCAAGACCAGCAATCAATCCACTCTTGCAACCATTGGGCCCATCTGTGGAAAACCTAATATCCAATGGCACATCTTAGTACGGGTGAATGCCTACCGTCCTGAGATATCCACAGCCACGCTCGGCAACGTGCACCCGCCCCACTTTTTCCAGTTCTCCTTAGCACATCCAGTCATCAGACAACGCGAAGGTCTTCTTCTCTTTGCCGACAGCCAGCCTTACCCTGCAACTGCACCTGAGAAGTGGACAGAAATCACGCAGGTTTCTGATTTGCACCAGGGTCCTCAGAGAACATGATTCTTATGAACACATAACCTGGGCGTGAGCCTGGAACCTGCTTCCCAAGTACCACTTTCCCCTACCGAAAACTGATTGTGTGTCTCACAGCACGACTGAAGAAAGTTACGCACGTACGTTGGTCGGTGTGTGAGAGGCTGTATGTGTCTATTCACACGTGTGGGCGTGTGTGACTGAGACTTTGCACGAGGATGCGTTTGTGGATTCCTGTGTGTGCTGCTAAATACGCGTCTTGGTCTCTGGGTGTCCCTGTGGCGCTTTGCAGATGCCTCTAACAGTAAACGTCATAGTTTATACACAGCAACCTGGTTGGACCCCCAACTGAAAGGAGAAAGACCCCTGTCAGTTTCATGAGGCCGCATGCAAACTTTGACCCCCAGGGCTGTCGAAATAGGCCACAGACTCCCGCTCTCGCACAGCCACGCCTTCTGACCAAAGCACAAAGTCTGGACGAGACCTCCCTCCCAGCCGTGGGTGTCAAACCTATGTGGACCTGGAGATCCTGCCACCTACCACCACATCTGATGTGCCCTTGGGGTCACTCCCAGAGCTCCCGGAAGCAAGGTAACCTCCCATGGGCGTGCTGACACCGATCTGCAGTTGCTGACAGGCAAGATGCAGCCTGGGAATTCTCAAGGGGTTAACGGACTTGGGCCCAAGTGCCTCATCTCGCCAACTAGACCAAATCACTTTCCATGACCCCGTGGGAATGCCCTCAATGGGAAGAGTTGGGCTTCAGCAACCATGACACAGGTTGGAACCCCACAGCAGAAATTAGGCCACCTTCCCGGCCACGTAAAGGAAAGCTTCCAACTGGTAGTGTTTGCGGCCCTGACCATTGAGGAAACGCTCAAACGCTGCACAGCCTCGTCCTAAGTGACCTCCTCCTGCCTGCAGGGCGACTCCACTCGACTTGAAGCCACAGACATCATGCGAACACGGAGACACTGAACAGCAGGGAAGACACACCGCAAGCCTGTCTGCTTTGATGTTGCCCACCCCACCCCATGCATCCTGGTAATTCTCCACTGCCACAGCGACACTACCGATGAACTCACAGTGATCACATGTTCTGGCCCCGAGTACCACAGACAGACTTTCAACGGAAAAACTTTGCCACACGAGGGGACCTGGAAGCTTGAAAGGGTACAGTGGCTATCCACGTCAGTGCATCTGGCGTCGCAACAGTGCCCCCACCTCTGTCCTGCCAACGGACTGCTCCAGATAAACCTCTGGCTGTTCGCTAGCCGAGTCATGCCCCCCCCAGGAGAAGCACTTTCGCTTTACGCATTCCCAAACAAGGGAACAAAGCGGCCAAATGGGATGTTCGCATAACTAACCATCCTCCCAGGAGGCCGGCACAGACGTGTCACCATGTCGAACTTCTTTGCGTCTCGCAAGACACCCTTTGGTTGTCTTTCCTCTGGCAACGGGATCGCAACTCTACACAGGTTACCTACCTCACCTCATCCACTTGAACTGCCAAAGCCATCCCCTCCATAGGCAGCTGATGCCAGCCAATCACGCACATGTCACATCCTTGGGAAGCCGAGGCCATCACCTGCAACCCAATTATGATAGCCTATTCCACGACATCACAAAGAACATGTCCTCATCTATCCTTACCTTCCTGTGCGGGCCATCAGTGATGCACGCAGGTTTAATTTCAGCACTCGATCTTCTCCCCACTCCGCGATGACCCACTTGGCATCAACATTGTGCCGGGAGTTAAAGTAGAGAAGCAAACAAGGGCAGCAGCGAGGCCTAATCCATCAGCCCCTTTCCACCGATGCCCAACCGAGCTCACCCCCGCCCATTGCTCCAGCCTCACTAGGCACTCAAGAACCTCACCGTGAAAAACGCAAGAACAGGGAGGGCCACAGGCCTGGCCTGAGGTTCCAGGCACCAACCAGGGACGCTTGCTCATTTTGGCTTCCAGAATCAACCCCCAAAATGGCAGGCACGATGCGTGATCCTGGCCAAAACTCACCTCCCAAATGCAAGCTAACTGGTCCTAGACCAGCACACACTTCGACTCTTAAAACCAGCAGGAGAGCCTGCCCCCTCACATTCCTTCAACAGCCATTCAACAGGGACCCGGGATTCACAGATAACACAGCTTATGTGCAGACACGGTCAACCCTCAGACAGGAGCCCCTCCAATACTGGAGTCCTTGGTGGTGTTTGCATACATGTCGGCAGGGGACGCTGACCCTCATTCCGAACTGTCATCTCCCCCTGAGAGAGGAAACGTGCTGAACCTCAGTTTCGATGACGAGACGGTAGAGTGTTCTCACTCATTTTGTTCAGATTTTCCAAGGAATGCATGCAAGGGTGTCAACATCGATCCAAGCACATGCTGGGACGCTGCAGCACACAACCGGGGTGTGTGCAGGGCTCTGTACAGGAGCCATGAGCCTGGGCTACCCCAAAACCCTGGAGAATCCACAGCCCTCAGGCCACTCGGCAAGAGGAACAATCAATCCACTCTTGCAGCCACTGGGCCCGTCTGAGGAAAACCTAATATCTAATGGCACATCATGGGGTGCTTGAATACCTACCGTCCTGAGTTATCCACGACCATGCTCGGGGACATGGGCCCGCCTCACTTTTTCCAGTTCTTCTTAGCACCTCCAGTCATCAGAGCACACGAAGGTCTTCTTGTTTGTGCCGACGGCCAGCCTTTCCCAGCAACTGCACCTGAGAAGTGGACAGAAATCACCGAGGCTTCATCAATGGACTGGTGTCCTCAGAGGCCATGATCCATAAAAACATTGACCTGGCCTTGAGCTCTGAAACTGCTTCCCAAGGACCTCTATCCCTTACCGAGAATTGACTGCATGTCTGATAGTATGACTGCAGGAAGTTAGGCACATACGTTGGCCGGTGTGTGAGAGGCTACATGTGTGTGTTCATGCGTGTGGGCGTGTGTGACTGTGACTGCGCATGCGGACGTGCTTGTGGGTTTCTCTGTGTGCCGCTGAATACGCGTCTCGGTATCAGTGTGTCCCTATGGCCCTGTGAGGAGGAGTCCAAGAATAAAAGAAATAGTTTATACACAGCACCCTGGTTAGACCCCCCAACTGAAAGGAGAAAGACCCCTGTCAGCTTCAAGAGGCCGCAGGCAAACTTGGACCCCCAGGGGTTGTTGAAAGAGTCCCCGGACTCCCGCTCTCCCACAACCACGCCTTCTGACCAAAACACAAAGACTCGATGAGACCTTCCTCCGGGACTTGGCTGTGACCTCGACATGCACCTCGAGACTCTGTCAGCTACCAGTATATCTGATGGGCATTTGGGATCACTCGCAGCACTTCCGGAAGCAAGGGAACTCCCATGGTCGGGCCGACACCGACCGGCAGGTGTCTACTGCCAATTTGCAGCCTGAAACCACTCAAGGGGCTAACGAACGTGGGCCCATGTGCCACTTCTCGCCAACTAGGCCTAATCACTTTCCATTGACCCGTGGTAATGCCCACCACAGGAAGTGGTGGGCTTCAGCCACCATGACCCATGTCGGATCCCCACGGCGGAAACTAGTCCACATTCCCAGCCACGTCTCAGGCAGCTCCCATCTTGAATGTTCGCGGCCCTGACCCCTAAGGAAACGCTCAAACCCTTGAAAGCCTCGTCCTACGTGCCCTCCTCCAGCCCACAGGGCGACACGACCCTACTGGAAAACACAAACATCTTCAGAACACGGGAACACTGAACACCAGGGAAGACAGACCGCAAGCCTGTCTCCTTCGTTGATGCTGATCCCACCCCATGCATCCTGGCAATTCTCCACTGCCACGGTGACACTACCGAGTAACCCACAGTGATCAAAGGCATGGTCCCCGAGGTCCACAGACAGACTTTCAACAGAAGACCTCTGCCATGCGAGGGGACTTGGAAGCCTGAAAGGGAACAGCGGCTGGCCACGGCAGCACAGCAGGCATGGCAATGGGGCCCCCATCTCTGCCCCACCAATGGACTGCTCCAGATAAACCTCTGGCTGTTCGAATGGCCTGCATGCTACACTGGCCGGTCTCGTCATTCCCCCACAGGCGAAAGAGCTTTGCTTTACACATTGCCAAACAAGGGAACAAAGCGGCCAAAGGGGATATTCGCATAACTCAACTTCCTCCAAGGGGGCCGGCACAGACGGCTCACCATGTCGATCTTCTCTACTTCCCGCAAGACACCCTTTGGGTGTCATTCCTTGGGCAACGGGATCGCAACTCTACACAGGTTACCTACCTCAACTCACCCACTGGAACTGCCAAAGCCATCCACTCCATAGGCAGCTTATGCCAGCCCATCACGAACAAGACACATTCTTGGGAAGCCGAGACCAGTGCCTGCAACCCAATGATGACAGCCCATCCCACGACATCACACAGGACCTTTCCTCATGATACCTTACCTTTCTCTCCAGGCCAGCAGCCACCACCCAGGCTGAAATGCTTCACTCGATCCACACCCCAGTCCACGAACATCCACTTAGCGCCAACAGTGTGCCGGCAACTTCAGCAGAGGAGCTGACAGCGGCAGCACTGAGGCCTAAACCATCAGCCCCCTTCCGCCATCGCCCAACTCCAGCCCACGCCCGCCCACTGCTCCAGTCACACCAGGCAGTCAAGAACCTCACTGCGTGAAACACAACAACAGAGAGGGCCACGGCCTGGCCTGAGGCTCCAGGCTCCAACCAGGGAAACTTGCTCATTTTGGCTTCTATAATCAACCTCAGAAGCAAGCAGGCACAAAGCGTGATCCTCTCCAAATATCACCTCTCCAAGCTGCAAGCTTACTGGGTCTATACCAGAAGACACTCCGACCCTGAAGACTAGCAGGAAAGCCTGCCCTCTTGCATTCCCTCAACGGCCTTTTAGCAGGCACCGGGGATTCTTAGGTGACCCAGCTTATGAGCAGACATGCTCGACCCTCAGACAGGAGCCCCTCCAATGCTGGAGCCCTTAGTGGTGTTTGCATGCCTGACAGCAGGGGACGTTGGCCCTCACTCCTAACTGTCCCGTACCCCCGAGAGAGAAAACGTGCTGGACCTCAGTTTCGAGGAGGAGACGGTAGAGCGTTCTCACTCATTTCGGTCAGATTTTCCAAGGAATGCATACAAGGGTGTCATCATTGATCCAAGCACATGCTGGGATGCTGCAGAACACAAAAGGGAAGGCCGTGGAGCTCTGCAGAGGAGCCATGACCTGGAAGTACTCCAACTGCCTGGGGAATCCACAGTCCTCAGGCCACTCAGCAAGACCAGCAATCAATCCACTCTTGCAACCATTGGGCCCATCTGTGGAAAACCTAATATCCAATGGCACATCTTAGTACGGGTGAATGCCTACCGTCCTGAGATATCCACAGCCACGCTCGGCAACGTGCACCCGCCCCACTTTTTCCAGTTCTCCTTAGCACATCCAGTCATCAGACAACGCGAAGGTCTTCTTCTCTTTGCCGACAGCCAGCCTTACCCTGCAACTGCACCTGAGAAGTGGACAGAAATCACGCAGGTTTCTGATTTGCACCAGGGTCCTCAGAGAACATGATTCTTATGAACACATAACCTGGGCGTGAGCCTGGAACCTGCTTCCCAAGTACCACTTTCCCCTACCGAAAACTGATTGTGTGTCTCACAGCACGACTGAAGAAAGTTACGCACGTACGTTGGTCGGTGTGTGAGAGGCTGTATGTGTCTATTCACACGTGTGGGCGTGTGTGACTGAGACTTTGCACGAGGATGCGTTTGTGGATTCCTGTGTGTGCTGCTAAATACGCGTCTTCGTCTCTGGGTGTCCCTGTGGCGCTTTGCAGATGCCTCTAACAGTAAACGTCATAGTTTATACACAGCACCCTGGTTGGACCCCCAACTGAAAGGAGAAAGACCTCTGTCAGTTTCATGAGGCCGCATGCAAACTTTGACCCCCAGGGCTGTCGAAATAGGCCACAGACTCCCACTCTCCCACAGCCACGCCTTCTGACCAAAGCACAAAGTCTGGACGAGACCTCCCTCCCGGCCGTGGGTGTCAAACCTATGTGGACCTGGAGATCCTGCCACCTACCACCACATCTGATGTGCCCTTGGGGTCACTCCCAGAGCTCCCGGAAGCAAGGTAACCTCCCATGGGCGTGCTGACACCGATCTGCAGTTGCTGACAGGCAAGATGCAGCCTGGGAATTCTCAAGGGGTTAACGGACTTGGGCCCAAGTGCCTCATCTCGCCAACTAGACCAAATCACTTTCCATGACCCCGTGGGAATGCCCTCAATGGGAAGAGTTGGGCTTCAGCAACCATGACACAGGTTGGAACCCCACAGCAGAAATTAGGCCACCTTCCCGGCCACGTAAAGGAAAGCTTCCAACTGGTAGTGTTTGCGGCCCTGACCATTGAGGAAACGCTCAAACGCTGCACAGCCTCGTCCTAAGTGACCTCCTCCTGCCTGCAGGGCGACTCGACTCGACTTGAAGCCACAGACATCATGCGAACACGGAGACACTGAACAGCAGGGAAGACACACCGCAAGCCTGTCTGCTTTGATGTTGCCCACCCCACCCCATGCATCCTGGTAATTCTCCACTGCCACAGCGACACTACCGATGAACTCACAGTGATCAAATGCACTGGCCCCGAGTACCACAGACAGACTTTTAACGGAAAAACTTTGTCACACGAGGGGACCTGGAAGCTTGAAAGGGTACAGTGGCTATCCACGTCAGTGCACCTGGCGTCGCAACAGTGCCCCCACCTCTGTCCTGCCAACGGACTGCTCCAGATAAACCTCTGGCTGTTCGCTAGCCGAGTCATGCCCCCCCCAGGAAAAGCACTTTCGCTTTACGCACTCCCAAACAAGGGAACAAAGCGGCCAAATGGGATGTTCGCATAACTAACCATCCTCCCAGGAGGCCGGCACAGACGTGTCACCATGTCGAACTTCTTTGCGTCTCGCAAGACACCCTTTGGTTGTCTTTCCTCTGGCAACGGGATCGCAACTCTACACAGGTTACCTACCTCACCTCATCCACTTGAACTGCCAAAGCCATCCCCTCCATAGGCAGCTGATGCCAGCCAATCACGCACATGTCACATCCTTGGGAAGCCGAGGCCATCACCTGCAACCCAATTATTATAGCCTATTCCACGACATCACAAAGAACATGTCCTCATCTATCCTTACCTTCCTGTGCGGGCCATCAGTGATGCACGCAGGTTTAATTTCAGCACTCGATCTTCTCCCCACTCCGCGATGACCCACTTGGCATCAACATTGTGCCGGGAGTTAAAGTAGAGAAGCAAACAAGGGCAGCAGCGAGGCCTAATCCATCAGCCCCTTTCCAGCGATGCCCAACCGAGCTCACCCCCGCCCATTGCTCCAGCCTCACTAGGCACTCAAGAACCTCACCGTGAAAAACGCAAGAACAGGGAGGGCCACAGGCCTGGCCTGAGGTTCCAGGCACCAACCAGGGACGCTTGCTCATTTTGGCTTCCAGAATCAACCCCCAAAATGGCAGGCACGATGCGTGATCCTGGCCAAAACTCACCTCCCAAATGCAAGCTAACTGGTCCTAGACCAGCACACACTTCGACTCTTAAAACCAGCAGGAGAGCCTGCCCCCTCACATTCCCTCAACAGCCATTCAACAGGGACCCGGGATTCACAGATAACACAGCTTATGTGCAGACACGGTCAACCCTCAGACAGGAGCCCCTCCAATACTGGAGTCCTTGGTGGTGTTTGCATACATGTCGGCAGGGGACGCTGACCCTCATTCCGAACTGTCATCTCCCCCTGAGAGAGGAAACGTGCTGAACCTCAGTTTCGATGACGAGACGGTAGAGTGTTCTCACTCATTTTGTTCAGATTTTCCAAGGAATGCATGCAAGGGTGTCAACATCGATCCAAGCACATGCTGGGACGCTGCAGCACACAACCGGGGTGTGTGCAGGGCTCTGTACAGGAGCCATGAGCCTGGGCTACCCCAAAACCCTGGAGAATCCACAGCCCTCAGGCCACTCGGCAAGAGGAACAATCAATCCACTCTTGCAGCCACTGGGCCCGTCTGAGGAAAACCTAATATCTAATGGCACATCATGGGGTGCTTGAATACCTACCGTCCTGAGTTATCCACGACCATGCTCGGGGACATGGGCCCGCCTCACTTTTTCCAGTTCTTCTTAGCACCTCCAGTCATCAGAGCACACGAAGGTCTTCTTGTTTGTGCCGACGGCCAGCCTTTCCCAGCAACTGCACCTGAGAAGTGGACAGAAATCACCGAGGCTTCATCAATGGACTGGTGTCCTCAGAGGCCATGATCCATAAAAACATTGACCTGGCCTTGAGCTCTGAAACTGCTTCCCAAGGACCTCTATCCCTTACCGAGAATTGACTGCATGTCTGATAGTATGACTGCAGGAAGTTAGGCACATACGTTGGCCGGTGTGTGAGAGGCTACATGTGTGTGTTCATGCGTGTGGGCGTGTGTGACTGTGACTGCGCATGCGGACGTGCTTGTGGGTTTCTCTGTGTGCCGCTGAATACGCGTCTCGGTATCAGTGTGTCCCTATGGCCCTGTGAGGAGGAGTCCAAGAATAAAAGAAATAGTTTATACACAGCACCCTGGTTAGACCCCCCAACTGAAAGGAGAAAGACCCCTGTCAGCTTCAAGAGGCCGCAGGCAAACTTGGACCCCCAGGGGTTGTTGAAAGAGTCCCCGGACTCCCGCTCTCCCACAACCACGCCTTCTGACCAAAACACAAAGACTCGATGTGACCTTCCTCCGGGACTTGGCTGTGACTTCGACATGCACCTCGAGACTCTGTCAGCTACCAGTATATCTGATGGGCATTTGGGATCACTCGCAGCACTTCCGGAAGCAAGGGAACTCCCATGGTCGGGCCGACACTGACCGGCAGGTGTCTACTGCCAATTTGCAGCCTGAAACCACTCAAGGGGCTAACGAACGTGGGCTCATGTGCCACTTCTCGCCAACTAGGCCTAATCACTTTCCATTGACCCGTGGGAATGCCCACCACAGGAAGTGGTGGGCTTCAGCCACCATGACCCATGTCGGATCCCCACGGCGGAAACTAGTCCACATTCCCAGCCACGTCTCAGGCAGCTCCCATCATGAATGTTCGCGGCCCTGACCCCTAAGGAAACGCTCAAACCCTTGAAAGCCTCGTCCTACGTGCCCTCCTCCAGCCCACAGGGCGACACGAACCTACTGGAAAACACAAACATCTTCAGAACACGGGAACACTGAACACCAGGGAAGAGAGACCGCAAGCCTGTCTCCTTCGTTGATGCTGATCCCACCCCATGCATCCTGGCAATTCTCCACTGCCACGGTGACACTACCGAGTAACCCACAGTGATCAAAGGCATGGTCCCCGAGGTCCACAGACAGACTTTCAACAGAAGACCTCTGCCATGCGAAGGGACTTGGAAGCCTGAAAGGGAATAGTGGCTGGCCACGGCAGCACAGCAGCCATGGCAATGGGGCCCCCATCTCTGCCCCACCAATGGACTGCTCCAGATAAACCTCTGGCTGTTCGAATGGCCTGCATGCTACACTGGCCGGTCTCGTCATTCCCCCACAGGCGAAAGAGCTTTGCTTTACACATTGCCAAACAAGGGAACAAAGCGGCCAAAGGGGATAGTCGCATAACTCAGCTACCTCCAAGGGGGCCGGCACAGACGCCTCACCATGTCGATCTTCTCTACTTCCCGCAAGACACCCTTTGGGTGTCATTCCTTGGGCAACGGGATCGCAACTCTACACAGGTTACCTACCTCAACTCACCCACTTGAACTGCCAAAGCCATCCACTCCATAGGCAGTTTATGCCAGCCCATCACGAACAAGACACATTCTTGGGAAGCCGAGACCAGCGCCTGCAACCCAATGATGACAGCCCATCCCACGACATCACACAGGACCTTTCCTCATGATACCTTACCTTTCTCTCCAGGCCAGCAGCCACCACCCAGTCTGAAATGCTTCACTCGATCCACACCCCACTCCACGAACATCCACTTAGCGCCAACAGTGTGCCGGCAACTTCAGCAGAGGAGCTGACAGCGGCAGCACTGGGGCCTAAACCATCAGCCCCCTTCCGCCATCGCCCAACTCCAGCCCACGCCCGCCCACTGCTCCAGCCACACCAGGCAGTCAAGAACCTCACCGCGTGAAACACAACAACAGAGAGGGCCACAGGCCTGGCCTGAGGCTCCAGGCTCCAACCAGGGAACCTTGCTCATTTTGGCTTCCATAATCAACCTCAGAAGCGGCATGCACAAAGCGTGATCCTCTCCAAATATCACCTCTCCAAGCTGCAAGCTTACTGGGTCTATACCAGAAGACACTCCGACCCTGAAGTCTAGCAGGAAAGCCTGCCCTCTTGCATTCCCTCAACGGCCTTTTTGCAGGCACCGGTGATTCTTAGGTGACCCAGCTTATGGGCAGAAATGCTCGACCCTCAGACAGGAGCCCCTCCAATGCTGGAGCCCTTAGTGGTGTTTGCATGCCTGACAGCAGGGGACGTTGGCCCTCACTCCTAACTGTCCCGTACCCCTGAGAGAGGAAACGTGCTGGACCTCAGTTTCGATGAGGAGACGGTAGAGCGTTCTCACTCATTTCGGTCAGATTTTCCAAGGAATGCATACAAGGGTGTCATCATCGATCCAAGCACATGCTGGGATGCTGCAGAACACAAAAGGGAAGGCCGTGGAGCTCTGCAGAGGAGCCATGACCTGGAAGTACTCCAACTGCCTGGGGAATCCACAGTCCTCAGGCCACTCAGCAAGACCAGCAATCAATCCACTCTTGCAACCATTGGGCCCATCTGTGGAAAACCTAATATCCAATGGCACATCTTAGTACGGGTGAATGCCTACCCTCCTGAGATATCCCCAGCCACGATCGGCAACGTGCACCCACCCCACTTTTTCCAGTTCTCCTTAGCACATCCAGTCATCAGACAACGCGAAGGTCTTCTTCTCTTTGCCGACAGCCAGCCTTACCCTGCAAATGCACCTGAGAAGTGGACAGAAATCACGCAGGTTTCTGATTTGCACCAGGGTCCTCAGAGAACATGATTCTTATGAACACATAACCTGGGCGTGAGCCTGGAACCTGCTTCCCATGTACCACTTTCCCCTACCGAAAACTGATTGTGTGTCTCACAGCACGACTGAAGAAAGTTACGCACGTACGTTGGTCGGTGTGTGAGACGCTGTATGTGTCTATTCACACGTGTGGGCGTGTGTGACTGAGACTTTGCACGAGGATGCGTTTGTGGATTCCTGTGTGTGCTGCTAAATACGCGTCTTGGTCTCTGGGTGTCCCCGTGGCCCTTTGCAGATGCCTCTAACAGTAAACGTCATTGTTTATACACAGCACCCTGGTTGGACCCCCAACTGAAAGGAGAAAGACCTCTGTCAGTTTCATGAGGCCGCATGCAAACTTTGACCCCCAGGGCTGTCGAAATAGGCCACAGACTCCCGCTCTCCCACAGCCACGCCTTCTGACCAAAGCACAAAGACTGGACGAGACCTCCCTCCCGGCCTTGGGTGTCAAACCTTTGGGGACCTGGAGATCCTGCCACCTACCACCACATCTGATGTGCCCTTGGGGTCACTCCCAGAGCTCCCGGAAGCAAGGTAACCTCCCATGGGCGGGCTGACACCGACCTGCAGTTGCCGACAGGCAAGATGCCGCCTGGTAATTCTCAAGGGGTTAACGGACTTCGGCCCAAGTGCCTCATCTCGCCAACTAGACCAAATCACTTTCCATGACCCCGTGGGAATGCCCTCAATGGGAAGAGTTGGGCTTCAGCAACCATGACACAGGTTGGAACCCCACAGCAGAAATTAGGCCACCTTCCCGGCCACGTAAAGGAAAGCTTCCAACTGGTAGTGTTTGCGGCCCTGACCATTGAGGAAACGCTCAAACGCTGCACAGCCTCGTCCTAAGTGACCTCCTCCTGCCTGCAGGGCGACTCGACTCGACTTGAAGCCACAGACATCATGCGAACACGGAGACACTGAACAGCAGGGAAGACACACCGCAAGCCTGTCTACTTTGATGTTGCCCACCCCACCCCATGCATCCTGGTAATTCTCCACTGCCACAGCGACACTACCGATGAACTCACAGTGATCAAAGGCACTGTCCCCGAATACCACAGACAGACTTTCAACGGAAAAACTTTGCCACACGAGGGGACCTGGAAGCTTGAAAGGGTACAGTGGCTATCCACGTCAGTGCACCTGGCGTCGCAACAGTGCCCCCACCTCTGTCCTGCCAACGGACTGCTCCAGATAAACCTCTGGCTGCTCGCTAGCCGAGTCATGCCCCCCCCAGGAGAAGCACTTTCGCTTTACGCATTCCCAAACAAGGGAACAAAGCGGTCAAAGGGGATGTTCGCGTAACTAACCATCCTCCCAGGAGGCCGGCACAGACGTGTCACCATGTCGAACTTCTTTACGTCTCGCAAGACACCCTTTGGTTGTCTTCCCTCTGGCAATGGGATCGCAACTCTACACAGGTTACCTACCTCACCTCATCCACTTGAACTGCCAAAGCCATCCCCTCCATAGGCAGCTGATGCCAGCCAATCACGCACATGTCACATCCTTGGGAAGCCGAGGCCATCACCTGCAACCCAATTATGATAGCCTATTCCACGACATCACAAAGAACATGTCCTCATCTATCCTTACCTTCCTGTGCGGGCCATCAGTGATGCACGCAGGTTTAATTTCAGCACTCGATCTTCTCCCCACTCCGCGATGACCCACTTGGCATCAACATTGTGCCGGGAGTTAAAGTAGAGAAGCAAACAAGGGCAGCAGCGAGGCCTAATCCATCAGCCCCTTTCCACCGATGCCCAACCGAGCTCACCCCCGCCCATTGCTCCAGCCTCACTAGGCACTCAAGAACCTCACCGTGAAAAACGCAAGAACAGGGAGGGCCACAGGCCTGGCCTGAGGTTCCAGGCACCAACCAGGGACGCTTGCTCATTTTGGCTTCCAGAATCAACCCCCAAAATGGCAGGCACGATGCGTGATCCTGGCCAAAACTCACCTCCCAAATGCAAGCTAACTGGTCCTAGACCAGCACACACTTCGACTCTTAAAACCAGCAGGAGAGCCTGCCCCCTCACATTCCTTCAACAGCCATTCAACAGGGACCCGGGATTCACAGATAACACAGCTTATGTGCAGACACGGTCAACCCTCAGACAGGAGCCCCTCCAATACTGGAGTCCTTGGTGGTGTTTGCATACATGTCGGCAGGGGACGCTGACCCTCATTCCGAACTGTCATCTCCCCCTGAGAGAGGAAACGTGCTGAACCTCAGTTTCGATGACGAGACGGTAGAGTGTTCTCACTCATTTTGTTCAGATTTTCCAAGGAATGCATGCAAGGGTGTCAACATCGATCCAAGCACATGCTGGGACGCTGCAGCACACAACCGGGGTGTGTGCAGGGCTCTGTACAGGAGCCATGAGCCTGGGCTACCCCAAAACCCTGGAGAATCCACAGCCCTCAGGCCACTCGGCAAGAGGAACAATCAATCCACTCTTGCAGCCACTGGGCCCGTCTGAGGAAAACCTAATATCTAATGGCACATCATGGGGTGCTTGAATACCTACCGTCCTGAGTTATCCACGACCATGCTCGGGGACATGGGCCCGCCTCACTTTTTCCAGTTCTTCTTAGCACCTCCAGTCATCAGAGCACACGAAGGTCTTCTTGTTTGTGCCGACGGCCAGCCTTTCCCAGCAACTGCACCTGAGAAGTGGACAGAAATCACCGAGGCTTCATAAATGGACTGGTGTCCTCAGAGGCCATGATCCATAAAAACATTGACCTGGCCTTGAGCTCTGAAACTGCTTCCCAAGGACCTCTATCCCTTACCGAGAATTGACTGCATGTCTGATAGTATGACTGCAGGAAGTTAGGCACATACGTTGGCCGGTGTGTGAGAGGCTACATGTGTGTGTTCATGCGTGTGGGCGTGTGTGACTGTGACTGCGCATGCGGACGTGCTTGTGGGTTTCTCTGTGTGCCGCTGAATACGCGTCTCGGTATCAGTGTGTCCCTATGGCCCTGTGAGGAGGAGTCCAAGAATAAAAGAAATAGTTTATACACAGCACCCTGGTTAGACCCCCCAACTGAAAGGAGAAAGACCCCTGTCAGCTTCAAGAGGCCGCAGGCAAACTTGGACCCCCAGGGGTTGTTGAAAGAGTCCCCGGACTCCCGCTCTCCCACAACCACGCCTTCTGACCAAAACACAAAGACTCGATGAGACCTTCCTCCGGGACTTGGCTGTGACTTCGACATGCACCTCGAGACTCTGTCAGCTACCAGTATATCTTATGGGCATTTGGGATCACTCGCAGCACTTCCGGAAGCAAGGGAACTCCCATGGTCGGGCCGACACTGACCGGCAGGTGTCTACTGCCAATTTGCAGCCTGAAACCACTCAAGGGGCTAACGAACGTGGGCTCATGTGCCACTTCTCGCCAACTAGGCCTAATCACTTTCCATTGACCCGTGGGAATGCCCACCACAGGAAGTGGTGGGCTTCAGCCACCATGACCCATGTCGGATCCCCACGGCGGAAACTAGTCCACATTCCCAGCCACGTCTCAGGCAGCTCCCATCATGAATGTTCGCGGCCCTGACCCCTAAGGAAACGCTCAAACCCTTGAAAGCCTCGTCCTACGTGCCCTCCTCCAGCCCACAGGGCGACACGAACCTACTGGAAAACACAAACATTTTCAGAACACGGGAACACTGAACACCAGGGAAGAGAGACCGCAAGCCTGTCTCCTTCGTTGATGCTGATCCCACCCCATGCATCCTGGCAATTCTCCACTGCCACGGTGACACTACCGAGTAACCCACAGTGATCAAAGGCATGGTCCCCGAGGTCCACAGACAGACTTTCAACAGAAGACCTCTGCCATGCGAAGGGACTTGGAAGCCTGAAAGGGAATAGTGGCTGGCCACGGCAGCACAGCAGCCATGGCAATGGGGCCCCCATCTCTGCCCCACCAATGGACTGCTCCAGATAAACCTCTGGCTGTTCGAATGGCCTGCATGCTACACTGGCCGGTCTCGTCATTCCCCCACAGGCGAAAGAGCTTTGCTTTACACATTGCCAAACAAGGGAACAAAGCGGCCAAAGGGGATAGTCGCATAACTCAGCTACCTCCAAGGGGGCCGGCACAGACGCCTCACCATGTCGATCTTCTCTACTTCCCGCAAGACACCCTTTGGGTGTCATTCCTTGGGCAACGGGATCGCAACTCTACACAGGTTACCTACCTCAACTCACCCACTTGAACTGCCAAAGCCATACACTCCATAGGCAGCTTATGCCAGCCCATCACGAACAAGACACATTCTTGGGAAGCCGAGACCAGCGCCTGCAACCCAATGATGACAGCCCATCCCACGACATCACACAGGACCTTTCCTCATGATACCTTACCTTTCTCTCCAGGCCAGCAGCCACCACCCAGGCTGAAATGCTTCACTCGATCCACACCCCACTCCACGAACATCCACTTAGCGCCAACAGTGTGCCGGCAACTTCAGCAGAGGAGCTGACAGCGGCAGCACTGAGGCCTAAACCATCAGCCCCCTTCCGCCATCGCCCAACTCCAGCCCACGCCCGCACACTGCTCCAGCCACACCAGGCAGTCAAGAACCTCACCGCGTGAAACACAACAACAGAGAGGGCCACAGGCCTGGCCTGAGGCTCCAGGCTCCAACCAGGGAACCTTGCTCATTTTGGCTTCCATAATCAACCTCAGAAGCGGCATGCACAAAGCGTGATCCTCTCCAAATATCACCTCTCCAAGCTGCAAGCTTACTGGGTCTATACCAGAAGACACTCCGACCCTGAAGTCTAGCAGGAAAGCCTGCCCTCTTGCATTCCCTCAACGGCCTTTTTGCAGGCACCGGGGATTCTTAGGTGACCCAGCTTATGGGCAGAAATGCTCGACCCTCAGACAGGAGCCCCTCCAATGCTGGAGCCCTTAGTGGTGTTTGCATGCCTGACAGCAGGGGACGTTGGCCCTCACTCCTAACTGTCCCGTACCCCTGAGAGAGGAAACGTGCTGGACCTCAGTTTCGATGAGGAGACGGTAGAGCGTTCTCACTCATTTCGGTCAGATTTTCCAAGGAATGCATACAAGGGTGTCATCATCGATCCAAGCACATGCTGGGATGCTGCAGAACACAAAAGGGAAGGCCGTGGAGCTCTGCAGAGGAGCCATGACCTGGAAGTACTCCAACTGCCTGGGGAATCCACAGTCCTCAGGCCACTCAGCAAGACCAGCAATCAATCCACTCTTGCAACCATTGGGCCCATCTGTGGAAAACCTAATATCCAATGGCACATCTTAGTACGGGTGAATGCCTACCCTCCTGAGATATCCCCAGCCACGATCGGCAACGTGCACCCACCCCACTTTTTCCAGTTCTCCTTAGCACATCCAGTCATCAGACAACGCGAAGGTCTTCTTCTCTTTGCCGACAGCCAGCCTTACCCTGCAACTGCACCTGAGAAGTGGACAGAAATCACGCAGGTTTCTGATTTGCACCAGGGTCCTCAGAGAACATGATTCTTATGAACACATAACCTGGGCGTGAGCCTGGAACCTGCTTCCCAAGTACCACTTTCCCCTACCGAAAACTGATGGTGTGTCTCACAGCACGACTGAAGAAAGTTACGCACGTACGTTGGTCGGTGTGTGAGACGCTGTATGTGTCTATTCACACGTGTGGGCGTGTGTGACTGAGACTTTGCACGAGGATGCGTTTGTGGATTCCTGTGTGTGCTGCTAAATACGCGTCTTGGTCTCTGGGTGTCCCTGTGGCCCTTTGCAGATGCCTCTAACAGTAAACGTCATTGTTTATACACAGCACCCTGGTTGGACCCCCAACTGAAAGGAGAAAGACCTCTGTCAGTTTCATGAGGCCGTATGCAAACTTTGACCCCCAGGGCTGTCGAAATAGGCCACAGACTCCCGGTCTCCCACAGCTACGCCTTCTGACCAAAGCACAAAGACTGGACGAGACCTCCCTCCCGGCCTTGGGTGTCAAACCTTTGGGGACCTGGAGATCCTGCCACCTACCACCACATCTGATGTGCCCTTGGGGTCACTCCCAGAGCTCCCGGAAGCAAGGTAACCTCCCATGGGCGGGCTGACACCGACCTGCAGTTGCCGACAGGCAAGATGCCGCCTGGTAATTCTCAAGGGGTTAACGGACTTCGGCCCAAGTGCCTCATCTCGCCAACTAGACCAAATCACTTTCCATGACCCCGTGGGAATGCCCTCAATGGGAAGAGTTGGGCTTCAGCAACCATGACACAGGTTGGAACCCCACAGCAGAAATTAGGCCACCTTCCCGGCCACGTAAAGGAAAGCTTCCAACTGGTAGTGTTTGCGGCCCTGACCATTGAGGAAACGCTCAAACGCTGCACAGCCTCGTCCTAAGTGACCTCCTCCTGCCTGCAGGGCGACTCGACTCGACTTGAAGCCACAGACATCATGCGAACACGGAGACACTGAACAGCAGGGAAGACACACCGCAAGCCTGTCTGCTTTGATGTTGCCCACCCCACCCCATGCATCCTGGTAATTCTCCACTGCCACAGCGACACTACCGATGAACTCACAGTGATCAAAGGCACTGTCCCCGAGTACCACAGACAGACTTTCAACGGAAAAACTTTGCCACACGAGGGGACCTGGAAGCTTGAAAGGATACAGTGGCTATCCACGTCAGTGCACCTGGCGTCGCAACAGTGCCCCCACCTCTGTCCTGCCAACGGACTGCTCCAGATAAACCTCTGGCTGCTCGCTAGCCGAGTCATGCCCCCCCCAGGAGAAGCACTTTCGCTTTACGCATTCCCAAACAAGGGAACAAAGCGGTCAAAGGGGATGTTCGCATAACTAACCATCCTCCCAGGAGGCCGGCACAGACGTATCACCATGTCGAACTTCTTTACGTCTCGCAAGACACCCTTTGGTTGTCTTCCCTCTGGCAATGGGATCGCAACTCTACACAGGTTACCTACCTCACCTCATCCACTTGAACTGCCAAAGCCATCCCCTCCATAGGCAGCTGATGCCAGCCAATCACGCACATGTCACATCCTTGGGAAGCCGAGGCCAGCACCTGCAACCCAATTATGATAGCCTATTCCACGACATCACAAAGAACATGTCCTCATCTATCCTTACCTTCCTGTGCGGGCCATCAGAGATCCACTCAGGTTTAAATTCAGCACTCGTTCTTCTCCCCACTCCGCGATGACCCACTTGGCATCAACATTGTGCCGGGAGTTAAAGTAGAGAAGCAAACAAGGGCAGCAGCGAGGCCTAATCCATCAGCCCCTTTCCACCGATGCCCAACCGAGCTAACCCCCGCCCATTGCTCCAGCCTCACTAGGCACTCACGAACCTCACCGTGAAAAACGCAAGAACAGGGAGGGCCACAGGCCTGGCCTGAGGTTCCAGGCACCAACCAGGGACGCTTGCTCATTTTGGCTTCAAGAATCAACCCCCAAAATGGCATGCACGAAGCGTGATCCTGGCCAAAACTCACCTCCCAACTGCAAGCTAACTGGTCCTAGACCAGCACACACTTCGACTCTTAAGACCAGCAGGAGAGCCTGCCCCCTCACATTCCCTCAACAGCCATTCAACAGGGACCCGGGATTCACAGATAACACAGCTTATGTGCAGACACGCTCAACCCTCAGACAGGAGCCCCTCCAATACTGGAGTCCTTGGTGGTGTTTGCATACATGTCGGCGGGGGACGCTGGCCCTCATTCCGAACTGTCCGCTCCCCCTGAGAGAGGAAACGTGCTGAACCTCAGTTTCGATGACGAGACGGTAGAGTTTTCTCACTCATTTTGTTCAGATTTTCCAAGGAATGCATGCAAGGTTGTCATCATCGATTCAAGCACATGCTGGGACGCTGCAGCACAAAACCGGGGTGTGCGCAGGGCTCTGTACAGGAGCAATGAGCCTGGGCTACCCCAGAACCCTGGAGAATCCACAGCCCTCAGGCCACTCGGCAAGAGGAACAATCAATCCACTCTTGCAGCCATTGGGCCCGTCTGAGGAAACCCTAATATCTAATGGCACATCTTGGGGTGCTTGAATACCTACCGTCCTGAGTTATCCAAGACCATGCTCGGGGACATGGGCCCGCCTCACCTTTTCCAGTTCTTCTTAGCACCTCCAGTCATCAGAGCACACGAAGGTCTTCTTGTTTGTGCCGACGGCCAGCCTTTCCCAGCAACGGCACCTGAGAAGTGGACAGAAATCACCGAGGCTTCATAAATGGACTGGTGTCCTCAGAGGCCATGATCCATAAAAATATTGACCTGGCCTTGAGCTCTGAATCTGCTTCCCAATGACCTCTATCCCTTACGGAGAATTGACTGCATGTCTGATAGTACGACTGCAGAAAGTTAGGCACATACGTTGGCCGGTGTGTGAGAGGCTATATCTGTGTGTTCACGCGTGTGGGCGTGTGTGACTGTGAGTGCGCATGTGGACGTGCTTGTGGGTTTCCCTGTGTGCCGCTGAATACGCGTCTCGGTATCAGTGTGTCCCTATGGCCCTGTGAGGAGGAGTCCAAGAATAAAAGAAATAGTTTATACACAGCACCCTGGTTAGACCCCCCAACTGAAAGGAGAAAGACCCCTGTCAGCTTCAAGAGGCCGCAGGCAAACTTGGACCCCCAGGGGCTGTTGAAAGAGTCCCCGGACTCCCGCTCTCCCACAACCACGCCTTCTGACCAAAACACAAAGACTCGATGAGACCTTCCTCCGGGACTTGGCTGTGACATCGACATGCACCTCGAGACTCTGTCAGCTACCAGTATATCTCATGGGCATTTGGGGTCACTCGCAGCACTTCCCGAAGCAAGGGAACTCCCATGGTCGGGCCGACACCGACCGGCAGGTGTCTACTGCCAATTTGCAGCCTGAAACCACTCAAGGGGCTAACGAACGTGGGCCCATGTGCCACTTCTCGCCAACTAGGCCTAATCACTTTCTATTGACCAGTGGGAATGCCCACCACAGGAAGTGGTGGGCTTCAGCCACCATGACCCATGTCGGATCCCCACGGCGGAAATTAGTCCACATTCCCAGCCACGTCTCAGGCAGCTCCCATCTTGAATGGTCGCGGCCCTGGCCCCTAAGGAAACGCTCAAACCCTTGAAAGCCTCGTCCTACGTGCCCTTCTCCAGCCCACAGGGCGACACGACCCTACTGGAAACCACAAACATCTTCCGAACACGGGAACACTGAACACCAGGGAAGACAGACCGCAAGCCTGTCTCCTTCGTTGATGCTGATCCCACCCCATGCATCCTGGCAATTCTCCACTGCCACGGTGACACTACGGAGTAACCCACAGTGATCAAAGGCATGGTCCCCGAGGTCCACAGACAGACTTTCAACAGAAGACCTCTGCCATGCGATGGGACTTGGAAGCCTGAAAGGGAACAGTGGCTGGCCACGGCACCACAGCAGGGATGGCAATGGGGACCCCATCTCTGCCCCACAAATGGACTGCTCCAGATAAACCTCTGGCTGTTCGAATGGCCTGCATGCTACACTGGCCGGTCGCGTCATTCCCCCACAGGCGAAACAGCTTTGCTTTACACATTGCCAAACAAGGGAACAAAGCGGCCAAAGGGGATAGTCGCATAACTCAGCTACCTCCAAGGGGGCCGGCACAGACGCCTCACCATGTCGATCTTCTCTACTTCCCGCAAGACACCCTTTGGGTGTCATTCCTTGGGCAACGGGATCGCAACTCTACACAGGTTACCTACCTCAACTCACCCACTTGAACTGCCAAAGCCATCCACTCCATAGGCAGCTTATGCCAGCCCATCACGAACAAGACACATTCTTGGGAAGCCGAGACCAGCGCCTGCAACCCAATGATGACAGCCCATCCCACGACATCACACAGGACCTTTCCTCATGATACCTTACCTTTCTCTCCAGGCCAGCAGCCACCACCCAGGCTGAAATGCTTCACTCGATCCACACCCCAGTCCACGAACATCCACTTAGTGCCAACAGTGTGCCGGCAACTTCAGCAGAGGAGCTGACAGCGGCAGCACTGAGGCCTAAACCATCAGCCCCCTTCCGCCATCGCCCAACTCCAGCCCACGCCCGCTCACTGCTCCAGCCACACCAGGCAGTCAAGAACCTCACCGCGTGAAACACAACAACAGAGAGGGCCACAGGCCTGGCCTGAGGCTCCAGGCTCCAACCAGGGAACCTTGCTCATTTTGGCTTCCATAATCAACCTCAGAAGCGGCATGCACAAAGCGTGATCCTCTCCAAATATCACCTCTCCAAGCTGCAAGCTTACTGGGTCTATACCAGAAGACACTCCGACCCTGAAGACTAGCAGGAAAGCCTGCCCTCTTGCATTCCCTCAACGGCCTTTCAGCAGGGACCGGGGATTCCTAGGTGACCCAGCTTATGGGCAGACATGCTCGACCCTCAGACAGGAGCCCCTCCAATGCTGGAGCCCTTAGTGGTGTATGCATGCCTGACAGCAGGGGACGTTGGCCCTCACTCCTAACTGTCCCGTACCCCCGAGAGAGGAAACGTGCTGGACCTCAGTTTCGATGAGGAGACGGTCGAGCGTTCTCACTCATTTCGGTCAGATTTTCCAAGGAATGCATACAAGGGTGTCATCATCGATCCAAGAACATGCTGGGATGCTGCAGAACACAAAAGGGAAGGCCGTGGAGCTCTGCAGAGGAGCCATGACCTGGAAGTACTCCAACTGCCTGGGGAATCCACAGTCCTCAGGCCACTCAGCAAGACCAGCAATCAATCCACTCTTGCAACCACTGGGCCCATCTGTGGAAAACCTAATATCCAATGGCACATCTTAGTACGGGTGAATGCCTACCGTCCTGAGATATCCACAGCCACGCTCGGCAACGTGCACCCGCCCCACTTTTTCCAGTTCTCCTTAGCACATCCAGTCATCAGACAACGCGAAGGTCTTCTTCTCTTTGCCGACAGCCAGCCTTACCCTGCAACTGCACCTGAGAAGTGGACAGAAATCACGCAGGTTTCTGAATTGCACCGGGGTCCTCAGAGAACATGATCCTTATGAACACATAACCTGGGCGTGAGCCTGGAACCTGCTTCCCAAGTACCACTTTCCCCTACCGAAAACTGATTGTGTGTCTCACAGCACGACTGAAGAAAGTTACGCACGTACGTTGGTCGGTGTGTGAGACGCTGTATGTGTCTATTCACACGTGTGGGCGTGTGTGACTGAGACTTTGCACGAGGATGCGTTTGTGGATTCCTGTGTGTGCTGCTAAATACGCGTCTTGGTCTCTGGATGTCTCTGTGGCCCTTTGCAGATGCCTCTAACAGTAAATGTCATAGTTTATACACAGCACCCTGGTTGGACCCCCAACTGAAAGGAGAAAACCTCTGTCAGTTTCATGAGGCCGCATGCAAACTTTGACCCCAAGGGCTGTCAAAATAGGCCACAGACTCCCGCTCTCCCACAGCCACGCCTTCTGACCAAAGCACAAAGTCTGGACGAGACCTACCTCCCGGCCGTGGGTGTCACACCTATGTGGACCTGGAGATCCTGCCACCTACTACCACATCTGATGTGCCCTTGGGGTCACTCCCAGAGCTCCCGGAAGCAAGGTAACCTCCCATGGGCGGGCTGACACCGACCTACAGTTGCCGACAGGCAAGATGCCGCCTGGTAATTCTCAAGGGGTTAACGGACTTCGGCCCAAGTGCCTCATCTCGCCAACTAGACCAAATCACTTTCCATGACCCCGTGGGAATGCCCTCAATGGGAAGAGTTGGGCTTCAGCAACCATGACACAGGTTGGAACCCCACAGCAGAAATTAGGCCACCTTCCCGGCCACGTAAAGGAAAGCTTCCAACTGGTAGTGTTTGCGGCCCTGACCATTGAGGAAACGCTCAAACGCTGCACAGCCTCGTCCTAAGTGACCTCCTCCTGCCTGCAGGGCGACTCGACTCGACTTGAAGCCACAGACATCATGCGAACACGGAGACACTGAACAGCAGGGAAGACACATCGCAAGCCTGTCTGCTTTGGTGTTGCCCACCCCACCCCATGCATCCTGGTAATTCTCCACTGCCACAGCGACACTACCGATGAACTCACAGTGATCAAAGGCACTGTCCCCGAGTACCACAGACAGACTTTCAACGGAAAAACTTTGTCACACGAGGGGACCTGGAAGCTTGAAAGGGTACAGTGGCTATCCACGTCAGTGCACCTGGCGTCGCAACAGTGCCCCCACCTCTGTCCTGCCAACGGACTGCTCCAGGTAAACCTCTGGCTGTTCGCTAGCCGAGTCATGCCCCCCCCAGGAAAAGCACTTTCGCTTTACGCATTCCCAAACAAGGGAACAAAGCGGCCAAATGGGATGTTCGCATAACTAACCATCCTCCCAGGAGGCCGGCACAGACGTGTCACCATGTCGAACTTCTTTACGTCTCGCAAGACACCCTTTGGTTGTCTTTCCTCTGGCAACGGGATCGCAACTCTACACAGGTTACCTACCTCACCTCATCCACTTGAACTGCCAAAGCCATCCCCTCCATAGGCAGCTGATGCCAGCCAATCACGGACATGTCACATCCTTGGGAAGCCGAGGCCAGCACCTGCAACCCAATTATGATAGCCTATTCCACGACATCACAAAGAACATGTCCTCATCTATCCTTACCTTCCTGTGCGGGCCATCAGTGATCCACGCAGGTTTAAATTCAGCACTCGTTCTTCTCCCCACTCCGCGATGACCCACTTGGCATCAACACTGTGCCGGGACTTAAAGTAGAGAAGCAAATAAGGGCAGCAGCGAGGCCTAATCCATCAGCCCCTTTCCACCGATGCCCAACCGAGCTCACCCCCGCCCATTGCTCCAGCCTCACTAGGCACTCAAGAAACTCACCGTGAAAAACGCAAGAACAGGGAGGGCCACAGGCCTGGCCGGAGGTTCCAGGCACCAACCAGGGACGCTTGCTCATTTTGGCTTCCAGAATCAACCCCCAAAATGGCATGCACGAAGCGTGATCCTGGCCAAAACTCACCTCCCAACTGCAAGCTAACTGGTCCTAGACCAGCACACACTTCGACACTTAAGACCAGCAGGAGAGCCTGCCCCCTCACATTCCCTCAACAGCCATTCAACAGGGACCCGGGATTCACAGATAACACAGCTTATGTGCAGACACGGTCAACCCTCAGACAGGAGCCCCTCCAATACTGGAGTCCTTGGTGGTGTTTGCATACATGTCGGCGGGGGACGCTGGCCCTCATTCCGAACTGTCCGCTCCCCCTGAGAGAGGAAACGTGCTGAACCTCAGTTTCGATGACGAGACGGTAGAGTGTTCTCACTCATTTTGTTCAGATTTTCCAAGGAATGCATGCAAGGTTGTCATCATCGATCCAAGCACATGCTGGGACGCTGCAGCACACAACCGGAGTGTGCGCAGGGCTCTGTACAGGAGCCATGAGCCTGGGCTACCCCAGAACCCTGGAGAATCCACAGCCCTCAGGCCACTCGGCAAGAGGAACAATCAATCCACTCTTGCAGCCATTGGGCCCGTCTGAGGAAAACCTAATATTTAATGGCACATCGTGGGGTGCTTGATTACCTACCGTCCTGAGTTATCCACGACCATGCTCGGGGACATGGGCCCGCCTCACTTTTTCCAGTTCTTCTTAGCACCTCCAGTCATCAGAGCACACGAAGGTCTTCTTGTTTGTGCCGACGGCCAGCCTTTCCCAGCAACGGCACCTGAGAAGTGGACAGAAATCACCGAGGCTTCATAAATGGACTGGTGTCCTCAGAAGCCATGATCCATAAAAACATTGACCTGGCCTTGAGCTCTGAAACTGCTTCCCAAGGACCTCTATCCCTTACTGAGAATTGACTGCATGTCTGATAGTACGACTGCAGAAATTTAGGCACATACGTTGGCCGGTGTGTGAGAGGCTATATGTGTGTGTTCACGCGTGTGGGCGTGTGTGACTGTGAGTGCGCATGCGGACGTGCTTGTGGGTTTCTCTGTGTGCCGCTGAATACGCGTCTCGGTATCAGTGTGTCCCTATGGCCCTGTGAGGAGGAGTCCAAGAATAAAAGAAATAGTTTATACACAGCACCCTGGTTAGACCCCCCAACTGAAAGGAGAAAGACCCCTGTCAGCTTCAAGAGGCCGCAGGCAAACTTGGACCCCCAGGGGCTGTTGAAAGAGTCCCCGGACTCCCGCTCTCCCACAACCACGCCTTCTGACCAAAACACAAAGACTCGATGAGACCTTCCTCCGGGACTTGGCTGTGACATCGACATGCACCTCGAGACTCTGTCAGCTACCAGTATATCTGATGGGCATTTGGGGTCACTCGCAGCACTTCCGGAAGCAAGGGAACTCCCATGGTCGGGCCGACACCGACCGGCAGGTGTCTACTGCCAATTTGCAGCCTGAAACCACTCAAGGGGCTAACGAACGTGGGCCCATGTGCCACTTCTCGCCAACTAGGCCTAATCACTTTCCATTGACCCGTGGGAATGCCCACCACAGGAAGTGGTGGGCTTCAGCCACCATGACCCATGTCGGATCCCCACGGCGGAAACTAGTCCACATTCCCAGCCACGTCTCAGGCAGCTCCCATCTTGAATGTTCGCGGCCCTGACCCCTAAGGAAACGCTCAAACCCTTGAAAGCCTCGTCCGACGTGCCCTCCTCCAGCCCACAGGGCGACACGACCCTACTGGAAACCACAAACATCTTCCGAACACGGGAACACTGAACACCAGGGAAGACAGACCGCAAGCCTGTCTCCTTCGTTGATGCTGATCCCACCCCATGCATCCTGGCAATTCTCCACTGCCACGGTGACAGTACCGAGTAACCCACAGTGATCAAAGGCATGGTCCACGAGGTCCACAGACAGACTTTCAACAGAAGACCTCTGCCATGCGAGGGGACTTGGAAGCCTGAAAGGGAACAGTGGCTGGCCACGGCAGCACAGCAGGCATGGCAATGGGGCCCCCATCTCTGCCCCACCAATGGACTGCTCCAGATAAACCTCTGGCTGTTCGAATGGCCTGCATGCTACACTGGCCGGTCTCGTCATTCCCCCACAGGCGAAACAGCTTTGCTTTACACATTGCCAAACAAGGGAACAAAGCGGCCAAAGGGGATAGTCGCATAACTCAGCTACCTCCAAGGGGGCCGGCACAGACGCCTCACCATGTCGATCTTCTCTACTTCCCGCAAGACACCCTTTGGGTGTCATTCCTTGGGCAACGGGATCGCAACTCTACACAGGTTACCTACCTCAACTCACCCACTTGAACTGCCAAAGCCATCCACTCCATAGGCAGCTTATGCCAGCCCATCACGAACAAGACACATTCTTGGGAAGCCGAGACCAGCGCCTGCAACCCAATGATGACAGCCCATCCCACGACATCACACAGGAGCTTTCCTCATGATACCTTACCTTTCTCTCCAGGCCAGCAGCCACCACCCAGGCTGAAATGCTTCACTCGATCCACACCCCAGTCCACGAACATCCACTTAGCGCCAACAGTGTGCCGGCAACTTCAGCAGAGGAGCTGACAGCGGCAGCACTGAGGCCTAAACCATCAGCCCCCTTCCGCCATCGCCCAACTCCAGCCCACGCCCACCCACTGCTCCAGCCACACCAGGCAGTCAAGAACCTCACCGCGTGAAACACAACAACAGAGAGGGCCACAGGCCTGGCCTGAGGCTCCAGGCTCCAACCAGGGAACCTTGCTCATTTTGGCTTCCATAATCAACCTCAGAAGCGGCATGCACAAAGCGTGATCCTCTCCAAATATCACCTCTCCAAGCTGCAAGCTTACTGGGTCTATACCAGAAGACACTCCGACCCTGAAGACTAGCAGGAAAGCCTGCCCTCTTGCATTCCCTCAACGGCCTTTCAGCAGGGACCGGGGATTCCTAGGTGACCCAGCTTATGGGCAGACATGCTCGACCCTCAGACAGGAGCCCCTCCAATGCTGGAGCCCTTAGAGGTGTTTGCATGCCTGACAGCAGGGGACGTTGGCCCTCACTCCTAACTCTCCCGTACCCCCGAGAGAGGAAACGTGCTGGACCTCAGTTTCGATGAGGAGACGGTCGAGCGTTCTCACTCATTTCGGTCAGAGTTTCCAAGGAATGCATACAAGGGTGTCATCATCGATCCAAGCACATGCTGGGATGCTGCAGAACACAAAAGGGAAGGCCGTGGAGCTCTGCAGAGGAGCCATGACCTGGAAGTACTCCAACTGCCTGGGGAATCCACAGTGCTCAGGCCACTCAGCAAGACCAGCAATCAATCCACTCTTGCAACCATTGGGCCCATCTGTGGAAAACCTAATATCCAATGGCACATCTTAGTACGGGTGAATGCCTACCGTCCTGAGATATCCACAGCCACGCTCGGCAACGTGCACCCGCCCCACTTTTTCCAGTTCTCCTTAGCACATCCAGTCATCAGACAACGCGAAGGTCTTCTTCTCTTTGCCAACAGCCAGCCTTACCCTGCAACTGCACCTGAGAAGTGGACAGAAATCACGCAGGTTTCTGAATTGCACCGGGGTCCTCAGAGAACATGATCCTTATGAACACATAACCTGGGCGTGAGCCTGGAACCTGCTTCCCAAGTACCACTTTCCCCTACCGAAAACTGATTGTGTGTCTCACAGCACGACTGAAGAAAGTTACGCACGTACGTTGGTCGGTGTGTGAGACGCTGTATGTGTCTATTCACACGTGTGGGCGTGTGTGACTGAGACTTTGCACGAGGATGCGTTTGTGGATTCCTGTGTGTGCTGCTAAATACGCGTCTTGGTCTCTGGATGTCTCTGTGGCCCTTTGCAGATGCCTCTAACAGTAAATGTCATAGTTTATACACAGCACCCTGGTTGGACCCCCAACTGAAAGGAGAAAACCTCTGTCAGTTTCATGAGGCCGCATGCAAACTTTGACCCCAAGGGCTGTCAAAATAGGCCACAGACTCCCGCTCTCCCACAGCCACGCCTTCTGACCAAAGCACAAAGTCTGGACGAGACCTACCTCCCGGCCGTGGGTGTCACACCTATGTGGACCTGGAGATCCTGCCACCTACTACCACATCTGATGTGCCCTTGGGGTCACTCCCAGAGCTCCCGGAAGCAAGGTAACCTCCCATGGGCGGGCTGACACCGACCTACAGTTGCCGACAGGCAAGATGCCGCCTGGTAATTCTCAAGGGGTTAACGGACTTCGGCCCAAGTGCCTCATCTCGCCAACTAGACCAAATCACTTTCCATGACCCCGTGGGAATGCCCTCAATGGGAAGAGTTGGGCTTCAGCAACCATGACACAGGTTGGAACCCCACAGCAGAAATTAGGCCACCTTCCCGGCCACGTAAAGGAAAGCTTCCAACTGGTAGTGTTTGCGGCCCTGACCATTGAGGAAACGCTCAAACGCTGCACAGCCTCGTCCTAAGTGACCTCCTCCTGCCTGCAGGGCGACTCGACTCGACTTGAAGCCACAGACATCATGCGAACACGGAGACACTGAACAGCAGGGAAGACACATCGCAAGCCTGTCTGCTTTGGTGTTGCCCACCCCACCCCATGCATCCTGGTAATTCTCCACTGCCACAGCGACACTACCGATGAACTCACAGTGATCAAAGGCACTGTCCCCGAGTACCACAGACAGACTTTCAACGGAAAAACTTTGTCA
Source organism: Eschrichtius robustus (assembly GCF_028021215.1). NCBI lineage: Eukaryota > Metazoa > Chordata > Mammalia > Artiodactyla > Eschrichtiidae > Eschrichtius > Eschrichtius robustus. Next base: position 100,916 of record NW_027175425.1, read on the forward strand.
CACGAGGGGACCTGGAAGCTTGAAAGGGTACAGTGGCTATCCACGTCAGTGCACCTGGCGTCGCAACAGTGCCCCCACCTCTGTCCTGCCAACGGACTGCTCCAGGTAAACCTCTGGCTGTTCGCTAGCCGAGTCATGCCCCCCCCAGGAAAAGCACTTTCGCTTTACGCATTCCCAAACAAGGGAACAAAGCGGCCAAATGGGATGTTCGCATAACTAACCATCCTCCCAGGAGGCCGGCACAGACGTGTCACCATGTCGAACTTCTTTACGTCTCGCAAGACACCCTTTGGTTGTCTTTCCTCTGGCAACGGGATCGCAACTCTACACAGGTTACCTACCTCACCTCATCCACTTGAACTGCCAAAGCCATCCCCTCCATAGGCAGCTGATGCCAGCCAATCACGGACATGTCACATCCTTGGGAAGCCGAGGCCAGCACCTGCAACCCAATTATGATAGCCTATTCCACGACATCACAAAGAACATGTCCTCATCTATCCTTACCTTCCTGTGCGGGCCATCAGTGATCCACGCAGGTTTAAATTCAGCACTCGTTCTTCTCCCCACTCCGCGATGACCCACTTGGCATCAACACTGTGCCGGGACTTAAAGTAGAGAAGCAAATAAGGGCAGCAGCGAGGCCTAATCCATCAGCCCCTTTCCACCGATGCCCAACCGAGCTCACCCCCGCCCATTGCTCCAGCCTCACTAGGCACTCAAGAAACTCACCGTGAAAAACGCAAGAACAGGGAGGGCCACAGGCCTGGCCGGAGGTTCCAGGCACCAACCAGGGACGCTTGCTCATTTTGGCTTCCAGAATCAACCCCCAAAATGGCATGCACGAAGCGTGATCCTGGCCAAAACTCACCTCCCAACTGCAAGCTAACTGGTCCTAGACCAGCACACACTTCGACACTTAAGACCAGCAGGAGAGCCTGCCCCCTCACATTCCCTCAACAGCCATTCAACAGGGACCCGGGATTCACAGATAACACAGCTTATGTGCAGACACGGTCAACCCTCAGACAGGAGCCCCTCCAATACTGGAGTCCTTGGTGGTGTTTGCATACATGTCGGCGGGGGACGCTGGCCCTCATTCCGAACTGTCCGCTCCCCCTGAGAGAGGAAACGTGCTGAACCTCAGTTTCGATGACGAGACGGTAGAGTGTTCTCACTCATTTTGTTCAGATTTTCCAAGGAATGCATGCAAGGTTGTCATCATCGATCCAAGCACATGCTGGGACGCTGCAGCACACAACCGGAGTGTGCGCAGGGCTCTGTACAGGAGCCATGAGCCTGGGCTACCCCAGAACCCTGGAGAATCCACAGCCCTCAGGCCACTCGGCAAGAGGAACAATCAATCCACTCTTGCAGCCATTGGGCCCGTCTGAGGAAAACCTAATATTTAATGGCACATCGTGGGGTGCTTGATTACCTACCGTCCTGAGTTATCCACGACCATGCTCGGGGACATGGGCCCGCCTCACTTTTTCCAGTTCTTCTTAGCACCTCCAGTCATCAGAGCACACGAAGGTCTTCTTGTTTGTGCCGACGGCCAGCCTTTCCCAGCAACGGCACCTGAGAAGTGGACAGAAATCACCGAGGCTTCATAAATGGACTGGTGTCCTCAGAAGCCATGATCCATAAAAACATTGACCTGGCCTTGAGCTCTGAAACTGCTTCCCAAGGACCTCTATCCCTTACTGAGAATTGACTGCATGTCTGATAGTACGACTGCAGAAATTTAGGCACATACGTTGGCCGGTGTGTGAGAGGCTATATGTGTGTGTTCACGCGTGTGGGCGTGTGTGACTGTGAGTGCGCATGCGGACGTGCTTGTGGGTTTCTCTGTGTGCCGCTGAATACGCGTCTCGGTATCAGTGTGTCCCTATGGCCCTGTGAGGAGGAGTCCAAGAATAAAAGAAATAGTTTATACACAGCACCCTGGTTAGACCCCCCAACTGAAAGGAGAAAGACCCCTGTCAGCTTCAAGAGGCCGCAGGCAAACTTGGACCCCCAGGGGCTGTTGAAAGAGTCCCCGGACTCCCGCTCTCCCACAACCACGCCTTCTGACCAAAACACAAAGACTCGATGAGACCTTCCTCCGGGACTTGGCTGTGACATCGACATGCACCTCGAGACTCTGTCAGCTACCAGTATATCTGATGGGCATTTGGGGTCACTCGCAGCACTTCCGGAAGCAAGGGAACTCCCATGGTCGGGCCGACACCGACCGGCAGGTGTCTACTGCCAATTTGCAGCCTGAAACCACTCAAGGGGCTAACGAACGTGGGCCCATGTGCCACTTCTCGCCAACTAGGCCTAATCACTTTCCATTGACCCGTGGGAATGCCCACCACAGGAAGTGGTGGGCTTCAGCCACCATGACCCATGTCGGATCCCCACGGCGGAAACTAGTCCACATTCCCAGCCACGTCTCAGGCAGCTCCCATCTTGAATGTTCGCGGCCCTGACCCCTAAGGAAACGCTCAAACCCTTGAAAGCCTCGTCCGACGTGCCCTCCTCCAGCCCACAGGGCGACACGACCCTACTGGAAACCACAAACATCTTCCGAACACGGGAACACTGAACACCAGGGAAGACAGACCGCAAGCCTGTCTCCTTCGTTGATGCTGATCCCACCCCATGCATCCTGGCAATTCTCCACTGCCACGGTGACAGTACCGAGTAACCCACAGTGATCAAAGGCATGGTCCACGAGGTCCACAGACAGACTTTCAACAGAAGACCTCTGCCATGCGAGGGGACTTGGAAGCCTGAAAGGGAACAGTGGCTGGCCACGGCAGCACAGCAGGCATGGCAATGGGGCCCCCATCTCTGCCCCACCAATGGACTGCTCCAGATAAACCTCTGGCTGTTCGAATGGCCTGCATGCTACACTGGCCGGTCTCGTCATTCCCCCACAGGCGAAACAGCTTTGCTTTACACATTGCCAAACAAGGGAACAAAGCGGCCAAAGGGGATAGTCGCATAACTCAGCTACCTCCAAGGGGGCCGGCACAGACGCCTCACCATGTCGATCTTCTCTACTTCCCGCAAGACACCCTTTGGGTGTCATTCCTTGGGCAACGGGATCGCAACTCTACACAGGTTACCTACCTCAACTCACCCACTTGAACTGCCAAAGCCATCCACTCCATAGGCAGCTTATGCCAGCCCATCACGAACAAGACACATTCTTGGGAAGCCGAGACCAGCGCCTGCAACCCAATGATGACAGCCCATCCCACGACATCACACAGGAGCTTTCCTCATGATACCTTACCTTTCTCTCCAGGCCAGCAGCCACCACCCAGGCTGAAATGCTTCACTCGATCCACACCCCAGTCCACGAACATCCACTTAGCGCCAACAGTGTGCCGGCAACTTCAGCAGAGGAGCTGACAGCGGCAGCACTGAGGCCTAAACCATCAGCCCCCTTCCGCCATCGCCCAACTCCAGCCCACGCCCACCCACTGCTCCAGCCACACCAGGCAGTCAAGAACCTCACCGCGTGAAACACAACAACAGAGAGGGCCACAGGCCTGGCCTGAGGCTCCAGGCTCCAACCAGGGAACCTTGCTCATTTTGGCTTCCATAATCAACCTCAGAAGCGGCATGCACAAAGCGTGATCCTCTCCAAATATCACCTCTCCAAGCTGCAAGCTTACTGGGTCTATACCAGAAGACACTCCGACCCTGAAGACTAGCAGGAAAGCCTGCCCTCTTGCATTCCCTCAACGGCCTTTCAGCAGGGACCGGGGATTCCTAGGTGACCCAGCTTATGGGCAGACATGCTCGACCCTCAGACAGGAGCCCCTCCAATGCTGGAGCCCTTAGAGGTGTTTGCATGCCTGACAGCAGGGGACGTTGGCCCTCACTCCTAACTCTCCCGTACCCCCGAGAGAGGAAACGTGCTGGACCTCAGTTTCGATGAGGAGACGGTCGAGCGTTCTCACTCATTTCGGTCAGAGTTTCCAAGGAATGCATACAAGGGTGTCATCATCGATCCAAGCACATGCTGGGATGCTGCAGAACACAAAAGGGAAGGCCGTGGAGCTCTGCAGAGGAGCCATGACCTGGAAGTACTCCAACTGCCTGGGGAATCCACAGTGCTCAGGCCACTCAGCAAGACCAGCAATCAATCCACTCTTGCAACCATTGGGCCCATCTGTGGAAAACCTAATATCCAATGGCACATCTTAGTACGGGTGAATGCCTACCGTCCTGAGATATCCACAGCCACGCTCGGCAACGTGCACCCGCCCCACTTTTTCTAGTTCTCCTTAGCACATCCAGTCATCAGACAACACGAAGGTCTTCTTCTCTTTAACGACAGCCAGCCTTACCCTGCAACTGCACCTGAGAAGTGGACAGAAATCACGCAGGTTTCTGAATTGCACCAGGGTCCTCAGAGAACATGATTCTTATGAACACATACCCTGGGCGTGAGCCTGGAACCTGCCTCCCAAGTACCACTTTCCCCTACCGAAAACTGATTGTGTGTCTCACAGCACGACTGAAGAATGTTACGCACGTACGTTGGTCGGTGTGTGAGATGCTGTATGTGTCTATTCACACGTGTGGGCGTGTGTGACTGAGAATTTGCACGAGGATGCGTTTGTGGATTCCTGTGTGTGCTGCTAAATACGCGTCTTGGTCTCTGGGTGTCCCTGTGGCCCTTTGCAGATGCCTCTAACAGTAAACGTCATAGTTTATACACAGCACCCTTGTTGGACCCCCAACTGAAAGGAGAAAGACCTCTGTCAGTTTCATGAGGCCGCATGCAAACTTTGACCCCCCAGGGCTGTCGAAATAGGCCACAGACTCCCGCTCTCCCACAGCCACGCCTTCTGACCAAAGCACAAAGTCTAGACGAGACCTCCCTCCTGGCCGTGGGTGTCAAACCTATGTGGACCTGGAGATCCTGCCACCTACCACCACATCTGATGTGCCCTTGGGGTCACTCCCAGAGCTCCCGGAAGCAAGGTAACTTCACATGTGCGAGCTGACACCGACCTGCAGTTGCCGACAGGCAAGATGCCGCCTGGCAATTCTCAAGGGGTTAACGGACTTCGGCCCAAGTGCCTCATATCGCCAAATAGACCAAATCACTTTCCATGACCCCGTGGGAATGCCCTCAATGGGAAGAGTTGGGCTTCAGCAACCATGACACAGGTTGGAACCCCACAGCAGAAATTAGGCCACTTTCCCGGCCACGTAAAGGAAAGCTTCTAACTGGTAGTGTTTGCAGCCCTGACCATTGAGGAAACGCTCAAACGCTGCACAGCCTCGTCCTAAGTGACCTCCTCCTGCCTGCAGGGCGACTCGACTCGACTTGAAGCCCCAGACATCATGCGAACACAGAGACACTGAACAGCAGGGAAGACACACCGCAAGCCTGTCTGCTTTGATGTTGCCCACCCCACCCCATGCATCCTGGTAATTCTCCACTGCCACAGCGACACTACCGATGAACTCACAGTGATCAAAGGCACTGTCCCCGAGTACCACAGACAGACTTTCAACGGAAAAACTTTGCCACACGAGGGGACCTGGAAGCTTGAAAGGGTACAGTGGCTATCCACGTCAGTGCACCTGGCGTCGCAACAGTGCCCCCACCTCTGTCCTGCCAACGGACTGCTCCAGATAAACCTCTGGCTGTTCGCTAGCTGAGTCATGCCCCCCCCAGGAGAAGCACTTTCGCTTTACGCATTCCCAAACAAGGGAACAAAGCGGCCAAAGGGGATGTTCGCATAACTAACCATCCTCCCAGGAGGCCGGCACAGACGTGTCACCATGTCGAACTTCTTTACGTCTCGCAAGACACCCTTTGGTTGTCTTTCCTCTGGCAACCGGATCGCAACTCTACACAGGTTACCTACCTCACCTCATCCACTTGAACTGCCAAAGCCATCCCCTCCATAGGCAGCTGATGCCAGCCAATCACGGACATGTCACATCCTTGGGAAGCCGAGGCCAGCACCTGCAACCCAATTATGATAGCCTATTCCACGACATCACAAAGAACATGTCCTCATCTATCCTTTCCTTCCTGTGCGGGCCATCAGTGATCCACGCAGGTTTAAATTCAGCACTCGTTCTTCTCCCCACTCCGTGATGACCCACTTGGCATCAACACTGTGCCGGGACTTAAAGTAGAGAAGCAAACAAGGGCAGCAGCGAGGCCTAATCCATCAGCCCCTTTCCACCGATGCCCAACCGAGCTCACCCCCGCCCATTGCTCCAGCCTCACTAGGCACTCAAGAACCTCACCGTGAAAAACGCAAGAACAGGGAGGGCCACAGGCCTGGCCTGAGGTTCCAGGCACCAACCAGGGACGCTTGCTCATTTTGGCTTCCAGAATCAACCCCCAAAATGGCATGCACGAAGCGTGATCCTGGCCAAAACTCACCTCCCAACTGCAAGCTAACTGGTCCTAGACCAGCACACACTTCGACTCTTAAGACCAGCAGGAGAGCCTGCCCCCTCACATTCCCTCAACAGCCATTCAACAGGGACCCGGGATTCGCAGATAACACAGCTTATGTGCAGACACGGTCAACCCTCAGACAGGAGCCCCTCCAAAACTGGAGTCCTTGGTGGTGTTTGCATACGTGTCGGTGGGGGACGCTGGCCCTCATTCCGAACTGTCCTCTCCCCCTGAGAGAGGAAACGTGCTGAACCTCAGTTTCGATGACGAGACGGTAGAGTGTTCTCACTCATTTTGTTCAGATTTTCCAAGGAATGCATGCAAGGGTGTCATCATCGATCCAAGCACATGCTGTGATGCTGCAGCACACAACCGGGGTGTGCGCAGGGCTCTGTACAGGAACCATGAGCCTGGGCTACCCCAAAACCCTGGAGAATCCACAGCCCTCAGGCCACTTGGCAAGAGGAACAATCAATCCACTCTTGCAGCCATTGGGCCCGTCTGAAGAAAACCTAATATCTAATGGAACACCTTGGGGTGCTTGAATACCTACCGTCCTGAGTTATCCACGACCATGCTCGGGGACATGGGCCCGCCTCACATTTTCCAGTTCTTCTTAGCACCTCCTGTCTTCAGAGCACACGAAGGTCTTCTTGTTTGTGCCGACGGCCAGCCTTTCCCAGCAACGGCACCTGAGAAGTGGACAGAAATCACCGAGGCTTCATAAATGGACTGGTGTCCTCAGAGGCCATGATCCATAAAAACATTGACCTGGCCTTGAGCTCTGAAACTGCTTCCCAAGGACTTCTATCCCTTACTGAGAATTGACTGCATGTCTGATAGTACGACTGAGGGAAGTTAGGCACATACGTTGGCCGGTGTGTGAGAGGCTATATGTGTGTGTTCACGCGTGTGGGCGTGTGTGACTGTGACTGCGCATGCGGACGTGCTTGTGGGTTTCTCTGTGTGCCGCTGAATACGCGTCTCGGTATCAGTGTGTCCCTATGGCCCTGTGAGGAGGAGTCCAAGAATAAAAGAAATAGTTTATACACAACTCCCTTTTTAGACCCCCCAACTGAAAGGAGAAAGACCCCTGTCAGCTTCAAGAGGCCGCAGGCAAACTTGGACCCCCAGGGGCTGTTGAAAGAGTCCCCGGACTCCCGCTCTCCCACAACCACGCCTTCTGACCAAAACACAAAGACTCGATGAGACCTTCCTCCGGGACTTGGCTGTGACATCGACATGCACCTCGAGACTCTGTCAGCTACCAGTATATCTGATGGGCATTTGGGGTCACTCGCAGCACTTCCGGAAGCAAGGGAACTCCCATGGTCGGGCCGACACCGACCGGCAGGTGTCTACTGCCAATTTGCAGCCTGAAACCACTCAAGGGGCTAACGAACGTGGGCCCATGTGCCACTTCTGGCCAACTAGGCCTAATCACTTTCCATTGACCCGTGGGAATGCCCACCACAGGAAGTGGTGGGCTTCAGCCACCATGACCCATGTCGGATCCCCACGGCGGAAACTAGTCCACATTCCCAGCCACGTCTCAGGCAGCTCCCATCTTGAATGTTCGCGGCCCTGACCCCTAAGGAAACGCTCAAACCCTTGAAAGCCTCGTCCGACGTGCCCTCCTCCAGCCCACAGGGCGACACGACCCTACTGGAAACCACAAACATCTTCCGAACACGGGAACACTGAACACCAGGGAAGACAGACCGCAAGCCTGTCTCCTTCGTTGATGCTGATCCCACCCCATGCATCCTGGCAATTCTCCACTGCCACGGTGACACTACGGAGTAACCCACAGTGATCAAAGGCATGGTCCCCGAGGTCCACAGACAGACTTTCAACAGAAGACCTCTGCCATGCGAGGGGACTTGGAAGCCTGAAAGGGAACAGTGGCTGGCCACGGCACCACAGCAGGGATGGCAATGGGGCCCCCATCTCTGCCCCACAAATGGACTGCTCCAGATAAACCTCTGGCTGTTCGAATGGCCAGCATGCTACACTGGCCGGTCGCGTCATTCCCCCACAGGCGAAACAGCTTTGCTTTACACATTGCCAAACAAGGGAACAAAGCGGCCAAAGGGGATAGTCGCATAACTCAGCTACCTCCAAGGGGGCCGGCACAGACGCCTCACCATGTCGATTTTCACTACTTCCCGCAAGACACCCTTTGGGTGTCATTCCTTGGGCAACGGGATCGCAACTCTACACAGGTTACCTACCTCAACTCACCCACTTGAACTGCCAAAGCCATCCACTCCATAGGCAGCTTATGCCAGCCCATCACGAACAAGACACATTCTTGGGAAGCCGAGACCAGTTCCTGCAACCCAATGATGACAGCCCATCCCACGACATCACACAGGACCTTTCCTCATGATACCTTACCTTTCTCTCCAGGCCAGCAGCCACCACCCAGGCTGAAATGCTTCACTCGATCCACACCCCACTCCACGAACATCCACTTAGCGCCAACAGTGTGCCGGCAACTTCAGCAGAGGAGCTGACAGCGGCAGCACTGAGGCCTAAACCATCAGCCCCCTTCCGCCATCGCCCAAATCCAGCCCACGCCCGCCCACTGCTCCAGCCACACCAGGCAGTCAAGAACCTCACCGCGTGAAACACAACAACAGAGAGGGCCACAGGCCTGGCCTGAGGCTCCAGGCTCCAACCAGGGAAACTTGCTCATTTTGGCTTCTATAATCAACCTCAGAAGCAAGCAGGCACAAAGCGTGATCCTCTCCAAATATCACCTCTCCAAGCTGCAAGCTTACTGGGTCTATACCAGAAGACACTCTGACACTGAAGACTAGCAGGAAAGCCTGCCCTCTTGCATTCCCTCAACGGCCTTTTAGCAGGCACCGGGGATTCTTAGGTGACCCAGCTTATGAGCAGACATGCTCGACCCTCAGACAGGAGCCCCTCCAATGCTGGAGCCCTTAGTGGTGTTTGCATGCCTGACAGCAGGGGACGTTGGCCCTCACTCCTATCTGTCCCGTACCCCCGAGAGAGAAAACGTGCTGGACCTCAGTTTCGAGGAGGAGACGGTAGAGCGTTCTCACTCATTTCGGTCAGATTTTCCAAGGAATGCATACAAGGGTGTCATCATTGATCCAAGCACATGCTGGGATGCTGCAGAACACAAAAGGGAAGGCCGTGGAGCTCTGCAGAGGAGCCATGACCTGGAAGTACTCCAACTGCCTGGGGAATCCACAGTCCTCAGGCCACTCAGCAAGACCAGCAATCAATCCACTCTTGCAACCATTGGGCCCATCTGTGGAAAACCTAATATCCAATGGCACATCTTAGTACGGGTGAATGCCTACCGTCCTGAGATATCCACAGCCACGCTCGGCAACGTGCACCCGCCCCACTTTTTCCAGTTCTCCTTAGCACATCCAGTCATCAGACAACGCGAAGGTCTTCTTCTCTTTGCCGACAGCCAGCCTTACCCTGCAACTGCACCTGAGAAGTGGACAGAAATCACGCAGGTTTCTGATTTGCACCAGGGTCCTCAGAGAACATGATTCTTATGAACACATAACCTGGGCGTGAGCCTGGAACCTGCTTCCCAAGTACCACTTTCCCCTACCGAAAACTGATTGTGTGTCTCACAGCACGACTGAAGAAAGTTACGCACGTACGTTGGTCGGTGTGTGAGAGGCTGTATGTGTCTATTCACACGTGTGGGCGTGTGTGACTGAGACTTTGCACGAGGATGCGTTTGTGGATTCCTGTGTGTGCTGCTAAATACGCGTCTTGGTCTCTGTGTGTCCCTGTGGCCCTTTGCAGATTCCTCTAACAGTAAACGTCATAGTTTATACGCAGCACCCTGGTTGGACCCCCAACTGAAAGGAGAAAGACCTCTGTCAGTTTCATGAGGCCGTATGCAAACTTTGACCCCCAGGGCTGTCGAAATAGGCCACAGACTCCCGGTCTCCCACAGCTACGCCTTCTGACCAAAGCACAAACACTGGACGAGACCTCCCTCCCGGCCGTGGGTGTCAAACCTTTGTGGACCTGGAGATCCTGCCGCCTACCACCACATCTGATGTGCCCTTGGGGTCACTCCCAGAGCTCCCAGAAGCAAGGTAACCTCCCATGGGCGGGCTGACACCGACCTGCAGTTGCCGACAGGCAAGATGCCGCCTGGTAATTCTCAAGGGGTTAACGGACTTCGGCCCAAGTGCCTCATCTCGCCAACTAGACCAATTCACTTTCCATGACCCCGTGGGAATGCCCTCAATGGGAAGAGTTGGGCTTCAGCAACCATGACAAAGGTTGGAAACCCACAGCAGAAATTAGGCCACCTTCCCGGCCACGTAAAGGAAAGCTTCCAACTGGTAGTGTTTGCGGCCCTGACCATTGAGGAAACGCTCAAACGCTGCACAGACTCGTCCTAAGTGACCTCCTCCTGCCTGCAGGGCGACTCGACTCGACTTGAAGCCACAGACATCATGCGAACACGGAGACACTGAACAGCAGGGAAGACACACCGCAAGCCTGTCTGCTTTGATGTTGCCCACCCCACCCCATGCATCCTGGTAATTCTCCACTGCCACAGCGACACTACCGATGAACTCACAGTGATCAAAGGCACTGTACCCGAGTACCACAGACAGACTTTCAACGGAAAAACTTTGCCACACGAGGGGACCTGGAAGCTTGAAAGGGTACAGTGGCTATCCACGTCAGTGCACCTGGCGTCGCAACAGTGCCCCCACCTCTGCCCTGCCAACGGACTGCTCCAGATAAACCTCTGGCTGCTCGCTAGCCGAATCATGCCCCCCCCAGGAGAAGCACTTTCGCTTTACGCATTCCCAAACAAGGGAACAAAGCGGTCAAAGGGGATGTTCGCATAACTAACCATCCTCCCAGGAGGCCGGCACAGACGTGTCACCATGTCGAACTTCTTTACGTCTCGCAAGACACCCTTTGGTTGTCTTTCCTCTGGCAACGGGATCGCAACTCTACACAGGTTACCTACCTCACCTCATCCACTTGAACTGCCAAAGCCATCCCCTCCATAGGCAGCTGATGCCAGCCAATCACGGACATGTCACATCCTTGGGAAGCCGAGGCCAGCACTTGCAACCCAATTATGATAGCCTATTCCACGACATCACAAAGAACATGTCCTCATCTATCCTTACCTTCCTGTGCGGGCCTTCAGTGATCCACGCAGGTTTAAATTCAGCACTCGTTCTTCTCCCCACTCCGCGATGACCCACTTGGCATCAACACTGTGCCGGGAGTTAAAGTAGAGAAGCAAACAAGGGCAGCAGCGAGGCCTAATCCATCAGCCCCTTTCCACCGATGCCCAACCGAGCTCACCCCCGCCCATTGCTCCAGCCTCACTAGGCACTCAAGAACCTCACCGTGAAAAACGCAAGAACAGGGAGGGCCACAGGCCTGGCCGGAGGTTCCAGGCACCAACCAGGGACGCTTGCTCATTTTGGCTTCCAGAATCAACCCCCAAAATGGCATGCACGAAGCGTGATCCTGGCCAAAACTCACCTGCCAACTGCAAGCTAACTGGTCCTAGACCAGCACACACTTCGACTCTTAAGACCAGCAGGAGAGCCTGCCCCCTCACATTCCCTCAACAGCCATTCAACAGGGACCCGGGATTCACAGATAACACAGCTTATGTGCAGACACGGTCAACCCTCAGACAGGAGCCCCTCCAATACTGGAGTCCTTGGTGGTGTTTGCATACATGTCGGCGGGGGACGCTGGCCCTCATTCCGAACTGTCCGCTCACCCTGAGAGAGGAAACGTGCTGAACCTCAGTTTCGATGACGAGACGGTAGAGTGTTCTCACTCATTTTGTTCAGATTTTCCAAGGAATGCATGCAAGGTTGTCATCATCGATCCAAGCACATGCTGGGACGCTGCAGCACACAACCGGGGTGTGCGCAGGGCTCTGTACAGGAGCCATGAGCCTGGGCTACCCCAGAACCCTGGAGAATCCACAGCCCTCAGGCCACTCGGCAAGAGGAACAATCAATCCACTCTTGCAGCCATTGGGCCCGTCTGAGGAAAACCTAATATCTAATGGCACATCATGGGGTGCTTGAATGCCTACCGTCCTGAGTTATGCACGACCATGCTCGGGGACATGGGCCCGCCTCACTTTTTCCAGTTCTTCTTAGCACCTCCAGTCATCAGAGCACACGAAGGTCTTCTTGTTTGTGCCGACGGCCAGCCTTTCCCAGCAACGGCACCTGAGAAGTGGACAGAAATCACCGAGGCTTCATAAATGGACTGGTGTCCTCAGAGGCCATGATCCATAAAAATATTGACCTGGCCTTGAGCTCTGAATCTGCTTCCCAATGACCTCTATCCCTTACGGAGAATTGACTGCATGTCTGATAGTACGACTGCAGAAAGTTAGGCACATACGTTGGCCGGTGTGTGAGAGGCTATATCTGTGTGTTCACGCGTGTGGGCGTGTGTGACTGTGAGTGCGCATGTGGACGTGCTTGTGGGTTTCCCTGTGTGCCGCTGAATACGCGTCTCGGTATCAGTGTGTCCCTATGGCCCTGTGAGGAGGAGTCCAAGAATAAAAGAAATAGTTTATACACAGCACCCTGGTTAGACCCCCCAACTGAAAGGAGAAAGACCCCTGTCAGCTTCAAGAGGCCGCAGGCAAACTTGGACCCCCAGGGGCTGTTGAAAGAGTCCCCGGACTCCCGCTCTCCCACAACCACGCCTTCTGACCAAAACACAAAGACTCGATGAGACCTTCCTCCGGGACTTGGCTGTGACATCGACATGCACCTCGAGACTCTGTCAGCTACCAGTATATCTCATGGGCATTTGGGGTCACTCGCAGCACTTCCCGAAGCAAGGGAACTCCCATGGTCGGGCCGACACCGACCGGCAGGTGTCTACTGCCAATTTGCAGCCTGAAACCACTCAAGGGGCTAACGAACGTGGGCCCATGTGCCACTTCTCGCCAACTAGGCCTAATCACTTTCTATTGACCAGTGGGAATGCCCACCACAGGAAGTGGTGGGCTTCAGCCACCATGACCCATGTCGGATCCCCACGGCGGAAATTAGTCCACATTCCCAGCCACGTCTCAGGCAGCTCCCATCTTGAATGGTCGCGGCCCTGGCCCCTAAGGAAACGCTCAAACCCTTGAAAGCCTCGTCCTACGTGCCCTTCTCCAGCCCACAGGGCGACACGACCCTACTGGAAACCACAAACATCTTCCGAACACGGGAACACTGAACACCAGGGAAGACAGACCGCAAGCCTGTCTCCTTCGTTGATGCTGATCCCACCCCATGCATCCTGGCAATTCTCCACTGCCACGGTGACACTACGGAGTAACCCACAGTGATCAAAGGCATGGTCCCCGAGGTCCACAGACAGACTTTCAACAGAAGACCTCTGCCATGCGATGGGACTTGGAAGCCTGAAAGGGAACAGTGGCTGGCCACGGCACCACAGCAGGGATGGCAATGGGGACCCCATCTCTGCCCCACAAATGGACTGCTCCAGATAAACCTCTGGCTGTTCGAATGGCCTGCATGCTACACTGGTCGGTCGCGTCATTCCCCCACAGGCGAAACAGCTTTGCTTTACACATTGCCAAACAAGGGAACAAAGCGGCCAAAGGGGATAGTCGCATAACTCAGCTACCTCCAAGGGGGCCGGCACAGACGCCTCACCATGTCGATCTTCTCTACTTCCCGCAAGACACCCTTTGGGTGTCATTCCTTGGGCAACGGGATCGCAACTCTACACAGGTTACCTACCTCAACTCACCCACTTGAACTGCCAAAGCCATCCACTCCATAGGCAGCTTATGCCAGCCCATCACGAACAAGACACATTCTTGGGAAGCCGAGACCAGCGCCTGCAACCCAATGATGACAGCCCATCCCACGACATCACACAGGACCTTTCCTCATGATACCTTACCTTTCTCTCCAGGCCAGCAGCCACCACCCAGGCTGAAATGCTTCACTCGATCCACACCCCAGTCCACGAACATCCACTTAGCGCCAACAGTGTGCCGGCAACTTCAGCAGAGGAGCTGACAGCGGCAGCACTGAGGCCTAAACCATCAGCCCCCTTCCGCCATCGCCCAACTCCAGCCCACGCCCGCTCACTGCTCCAGCCACACCAGGCAGTCAAGAACCTCACCGCGTGAAACACAACAACAGAGAGGGCCACAGGCCTGGCCTGAGGCTCCAGGCTCCAACCAGGGAACCTTGCTCATTTTGGCTTCCATAATCAACCTCAGAAGCGGCATGCACAAAGCGTGATCCTCTCCAAATATCACCTCTCCAAGCTGCAAGCTTACTGGGTCTATACCAGAAGACACTCCGACCCTGAAGACTAGCAGGAAAGCCTGCCCTCTTGCATTCCCTCAACGGCCTTTCAGCAGGGACCGGGGATTCCTAGGTGACCCAGCTTATGGGCAGACATGCTCGACCCTCAGACAGGAGCCCCTCCAATGCTGGAGCCCTTAGTGGTGTATGCATGCCTGACAGCAGGGGACGTTGGCCCTCACTCCTAACTGTCCCGTACCCCCGAGAGAGGAAACGTGCTGGACCTCAGTTTCGATGAGGAGACGGTCGAGCGTTCTCACTCATTTCGGTCAGATTTTCCAAGGAATGCATACAAGGGTGTCATCATCGATCCAAGAACATGCTGGGATGCTGCAGAACACAAAAGGGAAGGCCGTGGAGCTCTGCAGAGGAGCCATGACCTGGAAGTACTCCAACTGCCTGGGGAATCCACAGTCCTCAGGCCACTCAGCAAGACCAGCAATCAATCCACTCTTGCAACCACTGGGCCCATCTGTGGAAAACCTAATATCCAATGGCACATCTTAGTACGGGTGAATGCCTACCGTCCTGAGATATCCACAGCCACGCTCGGCAACGTGCACCCGCCCCACTTTTTCCAGTTCTCCTTAGCACATCCAGTCATCAGACAACGCGAAGGTCTTCTTCTCTTTGCCGACAGCCAGCCTTACCCTGCAACTGCACCTGAGAAGTGGACAGAAATCACGCAGGTTTCTGAATTGCACCGGGGTCCTCAGAGAACATGATCCTTATGAACACATAACCTGGGCGTGAGCCTGGAACCTGCTTCCCAAGTACCACTTTCCCCTACCGAAAACTGATTGTGTGTCTCACAGCACGACTGAAGAAAGTTACGCACGTACGTTGGTCGGTGTGTGAGACGCTGTATGTGTCTATTCACACGTGTGGGCGTGTGTGACTGAGACTTTGCACGAGGATGCGTTTGTGGATTCCTGTGTGTGCTGCTAAATACGCGTCTTGGTCTCTGGATGTCTCTGTGGCCCTTTGCAGATGCCTCTAACAGTAAATGTCATAGTTTATACACAGCACCCTGGTTGGACCCCCAACTGAAAGGAGAAAACCTCTGTCAGTTTCATGAGGCCGCATGCAAACTTTGACCCCAAGGGCTGTCAAAATAGGCCACAGACTCCCGCTCTCCCACAGCCACGCCTTCTGACCAAAGCACAAAGTCTGGACGAGACCTACCTCCCGGCCGTGGGTGTCACACCTATGTGGACCTGGAGATCCTGCCACCTACTACCACATCTGATGTGCCCTTGGGGTCACTCCCAGAGCTCCCGGAAGCAAGGTAACCTCCCATGGGCGGGCTGACACCGACCTACAGTTGCCGACAGGCAAGATGCCGCCTGGTAATTCTCAAGGGGTTAACGGACTTCGGCCCAAGTGCCTCATCTCGCCAACTAGACCAAATCACTTTCCATGACCCCGTGGGAATGCCCTCAATGGGAAGAGTTGGGCTTCAGCAACCATGACACAGGTTGGAACCCCACAGCAGAAATTAGGCCACCTTCCCGGCCACGTAAAGGAAAGCTTCCAACTGGTAGTGTTTGCGGCCCTGACCATTGAGGAAACGCTCAAACGCTGCACAGCCTCGTCCTAAGTGACCTCCTCCTGCCTGCAGGGCGACTCGACTCGACTTGAAGCCACAGACATCATGCGAACACGGAGACACTGAACAGCAGGGAAGACACACCGCAAGCCTGTCTGCTTTGGTGTTGCCCACCCCACCCCATGCATCCTGGTAATTCTCCACTGCCACAGCGACACTACCGATGAACTCACAGTGATCAAAGGCACTGTCCCCGAGTACCACAGACAGACTTTCAACGGAAAAACTTTGTCACACGAGGGGACCTGGAAGCTTGAAAGGGTACAGTGGCTATCCACGTCAGTGCACCTGGCGTCGCAACAGTGCCCCCACCTCTGTCCTGCCAACGGACTGCTCCAGGTAAACCTCTGGCTGTTCGCTAGCCGAGTCATGCCCCCCCCAGGAAAAGCACTTTCGCTTTACGCATTCCCAAACAAGGGAACAAAGCGGCCAAATGGGATGTTCGCATAACTAACCATCCTCCCAGGAGGCCGGCACAGACGTGTCACCATGTCGAACTTCTTTACGTCTCGCAAGACACCCTTTGGTTGTCTTTCCTCTGGCAACGGGATCGCAACTCTACACAGGTTACCTACCTCACCTCATCCACTTGAACTGCCAAAGCCATCCCCTCCATAGGCAGCTGATGCCAGCCAATCACGGACATGTCACATCCTTGGGAAGCCGAGGCCAGCACCTGCAACCCAATTATGATAGCCTATTCCACGACATCACAAAGAACATGTCCTCATCTATCCTTACCTTCCTGTGCGGGCCATCAGTGATCCACGCAGGTTTAAATTCAGCACTCGTTCTTCTCCCCACTCCGCGATGACCCACTTGGCATCAACACTGTGCCGGGACTTAAAGTAGAGAAGCAAATAAGGGCAGCAGCGAGGCCTAATCCATCAGCCCCTTTCCACCGATGCCCAACCGAGCTCACCCCCGCCCATTGCTCCAGCCTCACTAGGCACTCAAGAAACTCACCGTGAAAAACGCAAGAACAGGGAGGGCCACAGGCCTGGCCGGAGGTTCCAGGCACCAACCAGGGACGCTTGCTCATTTTGGCTTCCAGAATCAACCCCCAAAATGGCATGCACGAAGCGTGATCCTGGCCAAAACTCACCTCCCAACTGCAAGCTAACTGGTCCTAGACCAGCACACACTTCGACACTTAAGACCAGCAGGAGAGCCTGCCCCCTCACATTCCCTCAACAGCCATTCAACAGGGACCCGGGATTCACAGATAACACAGCTTATGTGCAGACACGGTCAACCCTCAGACAGGAGCCCCTCCAATACTGGAGTCCTTGGTGGTGTTTGCATACATGTCGGCGGGGGACGCTGGCCCTCATTCCGAACTGTCCGCTCCCCCTGAGAGAGGAAACGTGCTGAACCTCAGTTTCGATGACGAGACGGTAGAGTGTTCTCACTCATTTTGTTCAGATTTTCCAAGGAATGCATGCAAGGTTGTCATCATCGATCCAAGCACATGCTGGGACGCTGCAGCACACAACCGGAGTGTGCGCAGGGCTCTGTACAGGAGCCATGAGCCTGGGCTACCCCAGAACCCTGGAGAATCCACAGCCCTCAGGCCACTCGGCAAGAGGAACAATCAATCCACTCTTGCAGCCATTGGGCCCGTCTGAGGAAAACCTAATATTTAATGGCACATCGTGGGGTGCTTGATTACCTACCGTCCTGAGTTATCCACGACCATGCTCGGGGACATGGGCCCGCCTCACTTTTTCCAGTTCTTCTTAGCACCTCCAGTCATCAGAGCACACGAAGGTCTTCTTGTTTGTGCCGACGGCCAGCCTTTCCCAGCAACGGCACCTGAGAAGTGGACAGAAATCACCGAGGCTTCATAAATGGACTGGTGTCCTCAGAAGCCATGATCCATAAAAACATTGACCTGGCCTTGAGCTCTGAAACTGCTTCCCAAGGACCTCTATCCCTTACTGAGAATTGACTGCATGTCTGATAGTACGACTGCAGAAATTTAGGCACATACGTTGGCCGGTGTGTGAGAGGCTATATGTGTGTGTTCACGCGTGTGGGCGTGTGTGACTGTGAGTGCGCATGCGGACGTGCTTGTGGGTTTCTCTGTGTGCCGCTGAATACGCGTCTCGGTATCAGTGTGTCCCTATGGCCCTGTGAGGAGGAGTCCAAGAATAAAAGAAATAGTTTATACACAGCACCCTGGTTAGACCCCCCAACTGAAAGGAGAAAGACCCCTGTCAGCTTCAAGAGGCCGCAGGCAAACTTGGACCCCCAGGGGCTGTTGAAAGAGTCCCCGGACTCCCGCTCTCCCACAACCACGCCTTCTGACCAAAACACAAAGACTCGATGAGACCTTCCTCCGGGACTTGGCTGTGACATCGACATGCACCTCGAGACTCTGTCAGCTACCAGTATATCTGATGGGCATTTGGGGTCACTCGCAGCACTTCCGGAAGCAAGGGAACTCCCATGGTCGGGCCGACACCGACCGGCAGGTGTCTACTGCCAATTTGCAGCCTGAAACCACTCAAGGGGCTAACGAACGTGGGCCCATGTGCCACTTCTCGCCAACTAGGCCTAATCACTTTCCATTGACCCGTGGGAATGCCCACCACAGGAAGTGGTGGGCTTCAGCCACCATGACCCATGTCGGATCCCCACGGCGGAAACTAGTCCACATTCCCAGCCACGTCTCAGGCAGCTCCCATCTTGAATGTTCGCGGCCCTGACCCCTAAGGAAACGCTCAAACCCTTGAAAGCCTCGTCCGACGTGCCCTCCTCCAGCCCACAGGGCGACACGACCCTACTGGAAACCACAAACATCTTCCGAACACGGGAACACTGAACACCAGGGAAGACAGACCGCAAGCCTGTCTCCTTCGTTGATGCTGATCCCACCCCATGCATCCTGGCAATTCTCCACTGCCACGGTGACAGTACCGAGTAACCCACAGTGATCAAAGGCATGGTCCACGAGGTCCACAGACAGACTTTCAACAGAAGACCTCTGCCATGCGAGGGGACTTGGAAGCCTGAAAGGGAACAGTGGCTGGCCACGGCAGCACAGCAGGCATGGCAATGGGGCCCCCATCTCTGCCCCACCAATGGACTGCTCCAGATAAACCTCTGGCTGTTCGAATGGCCTGCATGCTACACTGGCCGGTCTCGTCATTCCCCCACAGGCGAAACAGCTTTGCTTTACACATTGCCAAACAAGGGAACAAAGCGGCCAAAGGGGATAGTCGCATAACTCAGCTACCTCCAAGGGGGCCGGCACAGACGCCTCACCATGTCGATCTTCTCTACTTCCCGCAAGACACCCTTTGGGTGTCATTCCTTGGGCAACGGGATCGCAACTCTACACAGGTTACCTACCTCAACTCACCCACTTGAACTGCCAAAGCCATCCACTCCATAGGCAGCTTATGCCAGCCCATCACGAACAAGACACATTCTTGGGAAGCCGAGACCAGCGCCTGCAACCCAATGATGACAGCCCATCCCACGACATCACACAGGAGCTTTCCTCATGATACCTTACCTTTCTCTCCAGGCCAGCAGCCACCACCCAGGCTGAAATGCTTCACTCGATCCACACCCCAGTCCACGAACATCCACTTAGCGCCAACAGTGTGCCGGCAACTTCAGCAGAGGAGCTGACAGCGGCAGCACTGAGGCCTAAACCATCAGCCCCCTTCCGCCATCGCCCAACTCCAGCCCACGCCCACCCACTGCTCCAGCCACACCAGGCAGTCAAGAACCTCACCGCGTGAAACACAACAACAGAGAGGGCCACAGGCCTGGCCTGAGGCTCCAGGCTCCAACCAGGGAACCTTGCTCATTTTGGCTTCCATAATCAACCTCAGAAGCGGCATGCACAAAGCGTGATCCTCTCCAAATATCACCTCTCCAAGCTGCAAGCTTACTGGGTCTATACCAGAAGACACTCCGACCCTGAAGACTAGCAGGAAAGCCTGCCCTCTTGCATTCCCTCAACGGCCTTTCAGCAGGGACCGGGGATTCCTAGGTGACCCAGCTTATGGGCAGACATGCTCGACCCTCAGACAGGAGCCCCTCCAATGCTGGAGCCCTTAGAGGTGTTTGCATGCCTGACAGCAGGGGACGTTGGCCCTCACTCCTAACTCTCCCGTACCCCCGAGAGAGGAAACGTGCTGGACCTCAGTTTCGATGAGGAGACGGTCGAGCGTTCTCACTCATTTCGGTCAGAGTTTCCAAGGAATGCATACAAGGGTGTCATCATCGATCCAAGCACATGCTGGGATGCTGCAGAACACAAAAGGGAAGGCCGTGGAGCTCTGCAGAGGAGCCATGACCTGGAAGTACTCCAACTGCCTGGGGAATCCACAGTGCTCAGGCCACTCAGCAAGACCAGCAATCAATCCACTCTTGCAACCATTGGGCCCATCTGTGGAAAACCTAATATCCAATGGCACATCTTAGTACGGGTGAATGCCTACCGTCCTGAGATATCCACAGCCACGCTCGGCAACGTGCACCCGCCCCACTTTTTCTAGTTCTCCTTAGCACATCCAGTCATCAGACAACACGAAGGTCTTCTTCTCTTTAACGACAGCCAGCCTTACCCTGCAACTGCACCTGAGAAGTGGACAGAAATCACGCAGGTTTCTGAATTGCACCAGGGTCCTCAGAGAACATGATTCTTATGAACACATACCCTGGGCGTGAGCCTGGAACCTGCCTCCCAAGTACCACTTTCCCCTACCGAAAACTGATTGTGTGTCTCACAGCACGACTGAAGAATGTTACGCACGTACGTTGGTCGGTGTGTGAGATGCTGTATGTGTCTATTCACACGTGTGGGCGTGTGTGACTGAGAATTTGCACGAGGATGCGTTTGTGGATTCCTGTGTGTGCTGCTAAATACGCGTCTTGGTCTCTGGGTGTCCCTGTGGCCCTTTGCAGATGCCTCTAACAGTAAACGTCATAGTTTATACACAGCACCCTTGTTGGACCCCCAACTGAAAGGAGAAAGACCTCTGTCAGTTTCATGAGGCCGCATGCAAACTTTGACCCCCCAGGGCTGTCGAAATAGGCCACAGACTCCCGCTCTCCCACAGCCACGCCTTCTGACCAAAGCACAAAGTCTAGACGAGACCTCCCTCCTGGCCGTGGGTGTCAAACCTATGTGGACCTGGAGATCCTGCCACCTACCACCACATCTGATGTGCCCTTGGGGTCACTCCCAGAGCTCCCGGAAGCAAGGTAACTTCACATGTGCGAGCTGACACCGACCTGCAGTTGCCGACAGGCAAGATGCCGCCTGGCAATTCTCAAGGGGTTAACGGACTTCGGCCCAAGTGCCTCATATCGCCAAATAGACCAAATCACTTTCCATGACCCCGTGGGAATGCCCTCAATGGGAAGAGTTGGGCTTCAGCAACCATGACACAGGTTGGAACCCCACAGCAGAAATTAGGCCACTTTCCCGGCCACGTAAAGGAAAGCTTCTAACTGGTAGTGTTTGCAGCCCTGACCATTGAGGAAACGCTCAAACGCTGCACAGCCTCGTCCTAAGTGACCTCCTCCTGCCTGCAGGGCGACTCGACTCGACTTGAAGCCCCAGACATCATGCGAACACAGAGACACTGAACAGCAGGGAAGACACACCGCAAGCCTGTCTGCTTTGATGTTGCCCACCCCACCCCATGCATCCTGGTAATTCTCCACTGCCACAGCGACACTACCGATGAACTCACAGTGATCAAAGGCACTGTCCCCGAGTACCACAGACAGACTTTCAACGGAAAAACTTTGCCACACGAGGGGACCTGGAAGCTTGAAAGGGTACAGTGGCTATCCACGTCAGTGCACCTGGCGTCGCAACAGTGCCCCCACCTCTGTCCTGCCAACGGACTGCTCCAGATAAACCTCTGGCTGTTCGCTAGCTGAGTCATGCCCCCCCCAGGAGAAGCACTTTCGCTTTACGCATTCCCAAACAAGGGAACAAAGCGGCCAAAGGGGATGTTCGCATAACTAACCATCCTCCCAGGAGGCCGGCACAGACGTGTCACCATGTCGAACTTCTTTACGTCTCGCAAGACACCCTTTGGTTGTCTTTCCTCTGGCAACCGGATCGCAACTCTACACAGGTTACCTACCTCACCTCATCCACTTGAACTGCCAAAGCCATCCCCTCCATAGGCAGCTGATGCCAGCCAATCACGGACATGTCACATCCTTGGGAAGCCGAGGCCAGCACCTGCAACCCAATTATGATAGCCTATTCCACGACATCACAAAGAACATGTCCTCATCTATCCTTTCCTTCCTGTGCGGGCCATCAGTGATCCACGCAGGTTTAAATTCAGCACTCGTTCTTCTCCCCACTCCGTGATGACCCACTTGGCATCAACACTGTGCCGGGACTTAAAGTAGAGAAGCAAACAAGGGCAGCAGCGAGGCCTAATCCATCAGCCCCTTTCCACCGATGCCCAACCGAGCTCACCCCCGCCCATTGCTCCAGCCTCACTAGGCACTCAAGAACCTCACCGTGAAAAACGCAAGAACAGGGAGGGCCACAGGCCTGGCCTGAGGTTCCAGGCACCAACCAGGGACGCTTGCTCATTTTGGCTTCCAGAATCAACCCCCAAAATGGCATGCACGAAGCGTGATCCTGGCCAAAACTCACCTCCCAACTGCAAGCTAACTGGTCCTAGACCAGCACACACTTCGACTCTTAAGACCAGCAGGAGAGCCTGCCCCCTCACATTCCCTCAACAGCCATTCAACAGGGACCCGGGATTCGCAGATAACACAGCTTATGTGCAGACACGGTCAACCCTCAGACAGGAGCCCCTCCAAAACTGGAGTCCTTGGTGGTGTTTGCATACGTGTCGGTGGGGGACGCTGGCCCTCATTCCGAACTGTCCTCTCCCCCTGAGAGAGGAAACGTGCTGAACCTCAGTTTCGATGACGAGACGGTAGAGTGTTCTCACTCATTTTGTTCAGATTTTCCAAGGAATGCATGCAAGGGTGTCATCATCGATCCAAGCACATGCTGTGATGCTGCAGCACACAACCGGGGTGTGCGCAGGGCTCTGTACAGGAACCATGAGCCTGGGCTACCCCAAAACCCTGGAGAATCCACAGCCCTCAGGCCACTTGGCAAGAGGAACAATCAATCCACTCTTGCAGCCATTGGGCCCGTCTGAAGAAAACCTAATATCTAATGGAACACCTTGGGGTGCTTGAATACCTACCGTCCTGAGTTATCCACGACCATGCTCGGGGACATGGGCCCGCCTCACATTTTCCAGTTCTTCTTAGCACCTCCTGTCTTCAGAGCACACGAAGGTCTTCTTGTTTGTGCCGACGGCCAGCCTTTCCCAGCAACGGCACCTGAGAAGTGGACAGAAATCACCGAGGCTTCATAAATGGACTGGTGTCCTCAGAGGCCATGATCCATAAAAACATTGACCTGGCCTTGAGCTCTGAAACTGCTTCCCAAGGACTTCTATCCCTTACTGAGAATTGACTGCATGTCTGATAGTACGACTGAGGGAAGTTAGGCACATACGTTGGCCGGTGTGTGAGAGGCTATATGTGTGTGTTCACGCGTGTGGGCGTGTGTGACTGTGACTGCGCATGCGGACGTGCTTGTGGGTTTCTCTGTGTGCCGCTGAATACGCGTCTCGGTATCAGTGTGTCCCTATGGCCCTGTGAGGAGGAGTCCAAGAATAAAAGAAATAGTTTATACACAACTCCCTTTTTAGACCCCCCAACTGAAAGGAGAAAGACCCCTGTCAGCTTCAAGAGGCCGCAGGCAAACTTGGACCCCCAGGGGCTGTTGAAAGAGTCCCCGGACTCCCGCTCTCCCACAACCACGCCTTCTGACCAAAACACAAAGACTCGATGAGACCTTCCTCCGGGACTTGGCTGTGACATCGACATGCACCTCGAGACTCTGTCAGCTACCAGTATATCTGATGGGCATTTGGGGTCACTCGCAGCACTTCCGGAAGCAAGGGAACTCCCATGGTCGGGCCGACACCGACCGGCAGGTGTCTACTGCCAATTTGCAGCCTGAAACCACTCAAGGGGCTAACGAACGTGGGCCCATGTGCCACTTCTGGCCAACTAGGCCTAATCACTTTCCATTGACCCGTGGGAATGCCCACCACAGGAAGTGGTGGGCTTCAGCCACCATGACCCATGTCGGATCCCCACGGCGGAAACTAGTCCACATTCCCAGCCACGTCTCAGGCAGCTCCCATCTTGAATGTTCGCGGCCCTGACCCCTAAGGAAACGCTCAAACCCTTGAAAGCCTCGTCCGACGTGCCCTCCTCCAGCCCACAGGGCGACACGACCCTACTGGAAACCACAAACATCTTCCGAACACGGGAACACTGAACACTGGGGAAGACACACCGCAAGCCTGTCTCCTTCGTTGATGCTGATCCCACCCCATGCATCCTGGCAATTCTGCACTGCCACGGTGACACTACCGAGTAACCCACAGTGATCAAAGGCATGGTCCCCGAGGTCCACAGACAGACTTTCAACAGAAGACCTCTGCCATGCGAGGGGACTTGGAAGCCTGAAAGGGAACAGTGGCTGGCCACGGCAGCACAGCAGGCATGGCAATGGGGCCCCCATCTCTGCCCCACCAATGGACTGCTGCAGATAAATCTCAGGCTGTTCGAATGGCCTGCGTGCTACACTGGTCGGTCGCGTCATTCCCCCATAGGTGAAACAGCTTTGCTTTACACATTGCCAAACAAGGGAACAAAGCGGCCAAAGGGGATATTCGCATAACTCAACTACCTCCAAGGGGGCCGGCACAGACGCCTCACCATGTCGATCTTCTCTACTTCCCGCAAGACACCCTTTGGGTGTCATTCCTCGGGCAACGGGATCGCAACTCTACACAGGTTACCTACCTCAACTCACCCACTTGAACTGCCAATGCCATCCACTCCATAGGCAGCTTATGCCAGCCCATCACGAACAAGACACATTCTTGGGAAGCTGAGACCAGCGCCTGCAACCCAATGATGACAGCCCATCCCACGACATCACACAGGACCTTTCCTCATGATACCTTACCTTTCTCTGCAGGCCAGCAGCCACCACCCAGGCTGAAATGCTTCACTCGATCCACACCCCACTCCACGAACATCCACTTAGCGCCAACAGTGTGACGGCAACTTCAGCAGAGGAGCTGACAGCGGCAGCACTGAGGCCTAAACCATCAGCCCCCTTCCGCCATCGCCCAACTCCAGCCCACGCCCGCCCACTGCTCCAGCCACACCAGGCAGTCAAGAACCTCTCCGCGTGAAACACAACAACAGAGAGGGCCACAGGCCTGGCCTGAGGCTCCAGGCTCCAACCAGGGAACCTTGCTCATTTTGGCTTCCATAATCAACCTCAGAAGCGGCATGCACAAAGCGTTATCCTCTCCAAATATCACCTCTCCAAGCTGCAAGCTTACTGGGTCTATACCAGAAGACACTCCGACCCTGAAGACTAGCAGGAAAGCCTGCCCTCTTGCATTCCTTCAACGGCCTTTTAGCAGGGACCGGGGATTCTTAGGTGACCCAGCTTATGGGCAGACATGCTCGACCCTCAGACAGGAGCCCCTCCAATGCTGGAGCCCTTAGTGGTGTTTGCATGCCTGACAGCAGGGGACGTTGGTCTTCACTCTTAACTGTCCCGTACCCCTGAGAGATGAAACGTGCTGTTTCGATGAGGAGACGGTAGAGCGTTCTCACTCATTTCGGTCAGATTTTCCAAGGAATGCATACAAGGGTGTCATCATCGATCCAAGCACATGCTGGGATGCTGCAGAACACAAAAGGGAAGGCCGTGGAGCTCTGCAGAGGAGCCATGACCTGGAAGTACTCCAACTGCCTGGGGAATCCACAGTGCTCAGGCCACTCAGCAAGACCAGCAATCAATCCACTCTTTCAACCATTCGGCCCATCTGTGGGAAACCTAATATCCAATGGCACATCTTAGTACGGGTGAATGCCTACCGTCCTGAGATATCCACAGCCACGCTCGGCAACGTGCACCCACCCCACATATTCTAGTTCTCCTTAGCACATCCAGTCATCAGACAACACGAAGGTCTTCTTCTCTTTAACGACAGCCAGCCTTACCCTGCAACTGCACCTGAGAAGTGGACAGAAATCACGCAGGTTTCTGAATTGCACCAGGGTCCTCAGAGAACATGATTCTTATGAACACATAACCTGGGCGTGAGCCTGGAACCTGCCTCCCAAGTACCACTTTCCCCTACCGAAAACTGATTGTGTGTCTCACAGCACGACTGAAGAAAGTTACGCACGTACGTTGGTCGGTGTGTGAGATGCTGTATGTGTCTATTCACACGTGTGGGCGTGTGTGACTGAGACTTTGCACGAGGATGCGTTTGTGGATTCCTGTGTGTGCTGCTAAATACGCGTCTTGGTCTCTGGGTGTCCCTGTGGCCCTTTGCAGATGCCTCTAACAGTAAACGTCATAGTTTATACACAGCACCCTTGTTGGACCCCCAAGTGAAAGGAGAAAGACCTCTGTCAGTTTCATGAGGCCGCATGCAAACTTTGACCCCCAGGGCTGTCGAAATAGGCCACAGACTCCCGCTCTCCCACAGCCACGCCTTCTGACCAAAGCACAAAGTCTGGACGAGACCTCCCTCCTGGCCGTGGGTGTCAAACCTATGTGGACCTGGAGATCCTGCCACCTACCACCACATCTGATGTGCCCTTGGGGTCACTCCCAGAGCTCCCGGAAGCAAGGTAACCTCACATGGGCGAGCTGACACCGACCTGCAGTTACCGACAGGCAAGATGCCGCCTGGCAATTCTCAAGGGTTTAAAGGATTTCGGCCCAAGTGCCTCATCTCGCCAACTAGACCAAATCACTTTCCATGACCCCGTGGGAATGCCCTCAATGGGAAGAGTTGGGCTTCAGCAACCATGACACAGGTTGGAACCCC
Organism: Eschrichtius robustus; assembly: GCF_028021215.1. NCBI lineage: Eukaryota > Metazoa > Chordata > Mammalia > Artiodactyla > Eschrichtiidae > Eschrichtius > Eschrichtius robustus. Next base: position 128,285 of record NW_027175425.1, read on the forward strand.
ACAGCAGAAATTAGGCCACCTTCCCAGCCACGTAAAGGAAAGCTTCTAACTGGTAGTGTTTGCGGCCCTGACCATTGAGGAAACGCTCAAACGCTGCACAGCCTCCTCCTAAGTGACCTCCTCCTGCCTGCAGGGCGACTCGACTCGACTTGAAGCCACAGACATCATGCGAACACAGAGACACTGAACAGCAGGGAAGACACACCGCAATCCTGTCTGCTTTGATGTTGCCCACCCCACCCCATGCATCCTGGTAATTCTCCACTGCCACAGCGACACTACCGATGAACTCACAGTGATCAAAGGCACTGTCCCCGAGTACCACAGACAGACTTTCAACGGAAAAACTTTGCCACACGAGGGGATCTGGAAGCTTGAAAGGGTACAGTGGCTATCCACGTCAGTGCACCTGGCGTCGCAACAGTGCCCCCACCTCTGTCCTGCCAACGGACTGCTCCAGATAAACCTCTGGCTGTTCGCTAGCCGAGTCATGCCCCAACCAGGAGAAGCACTTTCTCTTTAAGCATTCCCAAACAAGGGAACAAAGCGGCCAAAGGGGATGTTCGCATAACTAACCATCCTCCCAGGAGGCCGGCACAGACGTGTCACCATGTCGAACTTCTTTACGTCTCGCAAAGACACCCTTTGGTTGTCTTCCCTCTGGCAACCGGATCGCAACTCTACACAGGTTACCTAACTCACCTCAACCACTTGAACTGCCAAAGCCATCCCCTCCATAGGCAGCTGATGCCAGCCAATCACGGACATGTCACATCCTTGGGAACCCGAGGCCAGCACCTGCAACCCAATTATGATAGCCTATTCCACGACATCACAAAGAACATGTCCTCATCTATCCTTACCTTCCTGTGCGGGCCATCAGTGATCCACGCAGGTTTAAATTCAGCACTCGTTCTTCTCCCCACTCCGCGATGACCCGCTTGGCATCAACACTGTGCCGGGAGTTAAAGTAGAGAAGCAAACAAGGGCAGCAGCGAGGCGTAATCCATCAGCCCCTTTCCACCGATGCCCAACCGAGCTCACCCCCGCCCATTGCTCCAGCCTCACTAGGCACTCAAGAAACTCACCGTGAAAAACGCAAGAACAGGGAGGGCCACAGGCCTGGCCTGAGGTTCCAGGCACCAACCAGGGACGCTTGCTCATTTTGGCTTCAAGAATCAACCCCCAAAATCGCATGCACGAAGCGTGATCTTGGCCAAAACTCACCTCCCAACTGCAAGCTAACTGGTCCTAGACCAGCACACACTTTGACTCTTCAGACCAGCAGGAGAGCCTGCCCCCTCACATTCCCTCAACAGCCATTCAACAGGGACCCAGGATTCACAGATAACACAGCTTATGTGCAGACACGGTCAACCCTCAGACAGGAGCCCCTCCAATACTCGAGTCCTTGGTGGTGTTTGCATACATGTCGGTGGGGGACGCTGGCCCTCATTCTGAACTGTCCTCTCCCCCTGAGAGAGGAAACGTGCTGAACCTCAGTTTCGATGACGAGACGGTAGAGTGTTCTCACTCATTTTTTTCAGATTTTCCAAGGAATGCATGGAAGGGTGTCATCATCGATCCAAGCACTTGCTGGGAAGCTGCAGCACACAACCTGGGTGTGTGCAGGGCTCTGTACAGGAGCCATGAGCCTGGGCTACCCCAAAACCCTGGAGAATCCACAGCACTCAGGCCACTCGGCATGAGGAACAATCAATGCTCTCTTGCAGCCATTGGGCCCGTCTGAAGAAAACCTAATATCTAAAGGCTCATCTTGGAGTGCTTGAATACCTCAGCATGTCCGTCTTCTCTATGTCCCGCAAGACACCCGTGGGGAGTCACTCCTCTGGAAACGGGATTGCAACTCTTCACAGGTAACCTACCTTACTGCATCCTCGTGAACTGCCAAAGCCATCCCCACCATAGGCAGCTGATGCCAGGCCATCACGAACAAGACACATCCTTGGGAAGCCGAGGCCAGTGCCTGCAACCCAATGATGACAGCCCATCCCACGACATCACACAGGACCTGTCCTCATCATACATTAACTTTCTCTCCAGGGTAGCAGCCACTACGCAGGCTTAAATGCAGCAATCGATCCTCACCCCACTCCACGATGATCCACTTAGCGCCAACAGTGTGCTGGCAGCTTCAGGGGCAGCAGCGAGGCCTAATCCATCAGCCCCCTTCCGCCATCACCAAACTCCATCCCACCCCCTCCACCTGCTCCAGCCCCACCGGGCACTCAAGAACCTCACCGCACCAAACACAACAACAGAGAGGGCCACGGGCCTGGCCTGAGGCTCCAGCCTCAAACCAGGGAAACTTGCTCATTTTGGATTCCAAAATCAACCACCGAAGCGGCATGCACAAAGCGTGATCCTGGTCAAAACACACTTCTCCAAGCTGAAAGCTCACTCGGCCCACACCAGCACACACTCCGACTCTGAAGACTAGCAGGAGAGCCTGCCCCCTTGCATTCCCTCACGGCCTTTTAGCAGGGACCGCGGATTCATAGATGACCCAGCTTATGGGCAGACACGGTCGACCCTCAGACAGGAGCCCCTCCAATGCTAGAGCCCTTAGTGGTGTTGGCATGCATGTCAGCAGGGGATGTTGGCCCTCACTCCTAACTGTCCTCTACCCCCGAGAGGAAACGTGCTGGATCTCAGTTGCGATGAGGAGACCGTAGAGCTTTCTCACTCATTTTGTTCAGATTTTCCAAGGAATGCATACAAGGGTGTCATCATCGATCCAAGCACATGCTGGGATGCTGCAGAACACAAACGGGCAGGCCGTGGGGCTCTGCAGAGGAGCCATGAGCCAGAAGTACTCCAACAGCCTGGGGAATCCACAGTCCTCAGGCCACTCAGCAAGACCAACAATCAATCCACTCTTGCAGCCATTGGACCCATCTGAGGAAAACCTAATATCCAATGGCACATCTTAGTATGCGTGAATGCTACTGTCCTGAGTTATCCCCAGCCACGCTCAGCAACGTGCGCCTGCTCCACTTTTTCCAGTTCCCCTTAGCACATCCAGTCATCAGACAACACGAAGGTCTTCTTGTCTTTGCCGACGGCCAGCCTTACCCTGCAACTGCACCTGAGAAGTGGACAGAAATCATGCAGGCTTCTGATTTGCACCACAGTCCTCAGAGAACGAATCTTGTGAAAACTTACCTGCGTGTGAGCCCGGAACCTGCTTCCCAAGTACCACTATTCCTTACCGAAAACGGATTGCGTGTCTCACAGCACGACTGGAGGAAGTTAGGCATGTATGTTGGCCGGTGTGTGAGACGCTGTATGTGTGTTTTCACGCGTGTGGGCGTGTGTGACTGTGACTGTGCACGAAGATGCTCTCGCGGGTTCCGGTGTGTGCCGCTGAATACGCGTCTTGGTCTCTGGGTGTCCCTGTGGCCCTCTGCAGACGCCTCCAACAGTAAACGCCATAGTTTATACACACCATCCTGGATGGACCCCCAACTGAAAGGAGAAAGACCCCTGTCACCTTAAGAGGCCACATGCGATCTTTGACCCCCAGGGACTGTTGAAATAGTCCACAAACTCCCGGTCTCTCACAGCCACGCCTTCTGACCAAAGCACAAGGAGTGGACGAGCCCTGCCTCCTGGCCGTGGCTGTCATATCTATGTGGACCTGGAGACCCTGCCACCTACCAGCACATCTGATGTGCCCTTGGGGTCACTCCCAGCACTCCCGGAAGCAAGGGAACCTCCCATGGGCGGGCTGACAGCAACCTGCCGTTGCCTACAGGCAAGATGCAGCCCGGCATTTCTCTAGAGGCTAAGGAACTGCGGACCAATTGCGTCTTCTCACCAACTAGACCAAATCACTTTCCATGACCCCGTGGGAATGTCCACAATGGGAAGTGTTGGGCTTCAGCAACCATGACACAGGTTGGAACACCAGAGCAGAAATTAGGCCACCTCCACGCCCACGTATCGGCAAGTTTCCTACTGGCAGGTTTGGTGGCCCTGACCACTGAGAAAACGCTCAAACGATACACAGCCTCTTCCTAAGTGCCCACCTCCTGCATGCAGGGCGACTCGACCCCATTGGAAGCCACAGACATCATGCGAACACGGGGACACTGAACACCAGGGAAGACAGGCGGCAAGCCTGTCTGCTTTGATGAGGCCCACACCACCACATGCATCCTGGCAATTCTCCACTGCTACAGCGACACTACCGAGGAACTCACAGCGATCAAATGCACTCTTCCTGAGGACCACAGACAGACTTTCAACAGAAGACCTCTGCCACAGGAGGGGACCTGGAAGCTTGAAAGGGCACAGTGGCTGTCCATGACAGCACACCGGGCATCGCAACAGTGCCTACATCTCTGCCCCGCTCACGGACTGCTGCAGATCAACCTCAGGCTGTTCGAAAGGCCTGCATGCCAAACTGGCTGGTGGTGTCATGCCCCCCCGGGAGAAATATTTTCGCTTTGCACATTCCCAAACAAGGGAAGAAAGCAGCCAATAGGGATGTTCCATAACTCATCTACCTCCAAGTAGGACGGCACAGACGCCTCACAATTTCAATCTTCTCTACGTCCCGCAAGACACCCTTTGGGTGTCATTCCTCCGGCAATGGGATCACAACTCTACACAGGTTACCTACCTCACCTCATGCACTTGAACTGCCAAAGCCACCCCCTCGATAGGCTGCTGATGCCAGACCATCACGAACATGACGCAGCCTTGGAAAGCCGAGGCCAGCACCTGCAACCAAATTATGACAGCCTATTCCACGACCTCACAAAGGACATGTCCTCATCATCCCTTACCTTCCTATCCAAGCCATCAGCGACCATGCAGGTTTAAATGCAGCACTCGATCCTCACCACACTCCACGATGCCCCACTTGGCACCAACACTGTGCTGGGTGTTAAAGTAGAGGAGCAGCCATGGGCAGCAGTGTGGCCTAATCCATCAGCCCCTTCCCCTGACGCCCACTCCGAGCCCAACCCCGCCCACTTCTCCAGGCTCACTAGGGACTCAAAAACCTCACTGTGCAAAACGCAAGGACAGGGAGGGCCACAGGCCTGGCCTCAGGCTCCAGCAACCAACCAGGGACGCTTGCTCATATTGGCTTCCAAAATCAACACACGAAACGGCATGCACGAAGCGTGATCCTGGCCAAAACACACCTATCCAACTGCAAGCACACTGGGCCTAGACCGGCACACACCCCGACTCTTAAGACCAGCAAGAGAGCCTGCCCCCTTGCATTCCTTCCACCGCCTTTCAGCAGGGACACGGGATACACAGATTAGCCAGCTTATGCACAGACACGGTCGAACCACAGACAGGAGCCCCTCCACTACTGGAATCCTTGGTGGTGTTTGCGTGCATGTCGGCAGGAGACAATGGCCTTCACTCCTAACAGTCCCCTACACCCGAGAGAGGAAACGTGCTGAACCTCAGCTTCGATAAGGACACGATAGAGTGTTCTCACCCATTTTGTTCAGAGTTTCCAAGGAATGCATACAAGGGTGTCATCCTCGATCCAAGCACATGCTGGGATGCTGCAGAACACAACCGGGCAGTGTGCGGGGCTCTGCAGGGGAGCCATGAGCCTGGGGTACCCCAAAAGCCTGGAGAATCCACAGCCCTCAGGCCACTCAACAAGACGAACAATCAAGCCACTCTTGCAGCCATTGGGCCCATCTGAGGGAAACCTAATATCTAATGGCATATCTTGCGGTGGTTGAATACCTACCGTCCTGAGTTATCAGCGACCATGCTCGGGAACATGGCGTCGCCTCACTTTTTCCAGTTCTTCTTAGCACCTCCAGTCATCAGAGCACACGAAGATCTTCTTGTTTTTGCCGACTGCGAGGCTTGCCCAGCAACTGCACCTGGGAAGTGGACTGGTGTCCTCAGAGGACATGATCCATACAAACATTTACCTGGGCTTGAGCTCTGAAACTGCTTCCCAAGGACCTCTATCCCTTACCGAGAACTGACTGCATGTCTGATAGTACGACTGCAGGAAGTTAGGCACATACATTGGCCGGCGTGTGAGAGGCTGTATTTCTGTGTTCACGCGTGTGACTGTGACTGCGCACGCAGACGCTCTTGTGGGTTACTCTGTGTACCGCTGACTACGCGTCTTGGTCTCTGTGTGTCCCTGTAGCCCTGTGAAGAGGCGTCCAACAATAAACGCCATAGTTTCTACACAACACCCTGTCTAGACCCACAACTGAAAGGAGAAAGCCCCCTGTCAGCTTCCAGAGGCCGCATGCAAACTTTAACCCCCAAGGGCTGTTGAAATGCTCCACGGGCTCCCGCTCTCCCACAGCCACAGCTTCTGACCAGAGCACAAACACTGGACGTGACCTGCTTCCGGGCCGTGGGTGTGACATCTACGTGCAACTCGAGAACCTGCCAGCTACCAGCACATCTGATGTGCACTTGGGGTCACTCCCAGCACTTTCGGAAGCAAGGGAACTCCCATGGGTGAAACGACACCGACCTACAGCATTCTACTGGCAAGATGCAGCCTGAAACCCCTCAAGGGGCTAAAGAACATCGAACAAAGTGCAACTTCTTGCCAACTAGGCCTAATCACTTTCCTTTGACCCGTGGGAATGCCCACCACAGGAAGCAGTGGGCTTCAGAAGCCATGACCCATGTTGGAACCCCACAGCGGAAACTAGGCCACCTTCCCGGCCATGTCTCAGGCAGCTCCCATCCTGCAAGTTTCGCGGCCCTGACCCCTAAGGAACCGCTCAAGCGCTCAACAGCCTCGTCCAACGTGCCCTACTCCAGCCAGCAGTGCGACGCGTCCCTACTGGAAGCCACAGACATCTTCCGAACACGGGAACAAGGAACACCAGGGAAGACAGACCGCAAGCCTGTCTGCTTTGAAGATGCTGATCCCACCTGATTCATCCTGGAAATTCTCCACTGCCACAGTGACACCACTGAGGAACTCAGAGTGATCAAAGGCGTGGTCCCCGAGGACCACAGACAGACTTGCAACGGAAGACCTCTGCCATGTGAGGGGACTTGGAAGCCTGAAAGGGAAGAGTGGCTGGCCTTGGCAGCGCACCAGGGATGGCAACAGTGCCCCCTTCTCTGCCCCGCCAACGGACTGCTCTGGATAAAGCTCTGGCTATTCGAAAGGCCTGCATGCCACACGGGCCGGCCGCGTCATGCCCTCCGGCAGAAACACTATCGCTTTGCACATTCCCAAAAGTGGGAAAAGTGCGACCAAAGGGCTTGTTTGCATAACTCACCTACCCCCAAGAAGGCCGGCACAGATGCCTCAGCATGTCCGTCTTCTCTATGTCCTGCAAGACACCAGTGGGGAGTCACTCCTCTGGAAACGGGATTGCAACTCTTCACAGGTAACCTACCTCACTGCATCCTCATGAACTGCCAAAGCCATCCCTACCATAGGCAGCTGATGCCAGGCCATCACGAACAAGACACATCCTTGGGAAGCCGAGGCCAGCGCCTGCAACCCAATGATGACAGCCCATCCCACGACATCACACAGGACCTGTCCTCATGATACCTTACCTTTCTCTCCAGGGCAGCAGCCACTACGCAGGCTTAAATGCAGCACTCGATCCTCACCCCACTCCACGATGATCCACTTAGCGCCAACAATGTGCTGGCAGCTTCAGGGGCAGCAGCGAGGCCTAATCCATCACCCCCTTCCGCCATCACCAAACTCCATCCCACCCCCGCCCACTGCTCCAGCCCCACCGGGCACTCAATAACCTCACCGCACCAAACACGACAACAGAGAGGGCCACAGGCCTGGCCTGAGGCTCCAGGCTCCAACCAGGGAACCCTGCTCATTTTGGCTTCCAAAATCAACCACCGAAACGGCATGCACAATGCGTGATCCTGGTCAAAACACACTTCTCCAAGCTGAAAGCTCACTGGGCCCACACCAGCACACACTCCGACTCTGAAGACTAGCAGGAGAGCCTGCCCCCTTGCATTCCCTCACGGCCTTTTAGCAGGGACTGCGGATTCATAGATGACCCAGCTTATGGGCAGACAACGGTCGACCCTCTGACAGGAGCCCCTCCAATGCTAGAGCCCTTAGTGGTGTTGGCATGCATGTCAGCAGGGGATGTTGGCCCTCATTCCTAACTGTCCCCTACCCCCGAGAGGAAACCTGCTGGACCTCAGTTGCGATGAGGAGACCGTAGAGCTTTCTCACTCATTTTGTTCAGATTTTCCAAGGAATGCATACAAGGGTGTCATCATCGATCCAAGCACATGCTGGGACGCTGCAGAACACAAACGGGCAGGCCGTGGGGCTCTGCAGAGGAGCCATGAGCCAGAAGTACTCCAACAGCCTGGGGAATCCAAAGTCCTCAGGCCACTCAGCAAGACCAACAATCAATCCACTCTTGCAGCCATTGGACCCATCTGAGGAAAACCTAATATCCAATGGCACATCTTAGTATGCGTGAATGCTACTGTCCTGAGTTATCCCCAGCCACGCTCAGCAACGTGCGCCTGCTCCACTTTTTCCAGTTCCCCTTAGCACATCCAGTCATCAGACAACACGAAGGTCTTCTTGTTTTTGCCGACGGCCAGCCTTACCCTGCAACTGCACCTGAGAAGTGGACAGAAATCATGCGGCTTCTGAATTGCACCACAGTCCTCAGAGAACGATTCTTGTGAAAACTTACCTGCGTGTGAGCCCGGAACCTGCTTCCCAAGTACCACTATTCCTTACCAAAAACGGATTGCGTGTCTCACAGCACGACTGGAGGAAGTTAGGCATGTATGTTGGCCGGTGTGTGAGACGCTGTATGTGTGTACTCACGCGTGTGGGCGTGTGTGACTGTGACTGCGCACGAAGATGCACTCATGGGTTCCGGTGTGTGCCGCTGAATACGCGTCTTTGTCTCTGGGTGTCCCTGTGGCCCTCTGCAGACGCCTCCAACAGTAAACGCCATAGTATATACACACCATCCTGGATGGACCCCCAACTGAAAGGAGAAAGACCCCTGTCAGCTTCAAGAGGCCACATGCGAACTTTGACCCCCAGGGAATGTTGAAATAGTCCACAAACTCCCGGTCTCTCACAGCCACGCCTTCTGACCAAAGCACAAGGAGTCGACGAGCCCTGCCTCCCGGCCGTGGCTGTCACATCTATGTGGACCTGGAGACCCTGCCACCTACCAGCACATCTGATGTGCCCTTGGGGTCACTCCCAGCACTCCCGGAAGCAAGGGAACCTCTCATGGGCAGTCTGACAGCGATCTGCAGTTGCCTACAGGCAGGATGCAGCCCGGCACTTCTCAAGGGGCTAAGGAACTGCGGACCAAGTGCGTCTTCTCACCAACTAGACCAAATCACTTTCCATGACCCCGTGGGAATGTCCACAATGGGAAGTGTTGGGCTTCAGCAACCATGACACAGGTTGGAACACCAGAGCAGAAATTAGGCCACCTCCTCGCCCACGTATCGGCAAGTTTCCAACTAGCAGGGTTGGTGGCCCTGACCACTGAGAAAACGCTCAAACGATACACAGCCTCTTTCTAAGTGCCCTCCTCCTGCATGCAGGGCGACTCGACCCTATTGGAAGCCACAGACATCATGCGACACGGGGACACTGAACACCAGGGAAGACAGACCGCAAGCCTGTCTGCTTTGATGAGGCCCACACCACCACATGCATCCTGGCAATTCTCCACTGCTACAGCGACACTACTGAGGAACTCACAGCGATCAAATGCACTGTTCCTGAGGACCACAGACAGACTTTCAACGGAAGACCTCTGCCACACGAGGGGACCTGGAAGCTTGAAAGGGCACAGTGGTTGTCCACGACAGCACACCTGGCTTCGCAACAGTGCCCCCATCTATGCCCCGCCCACGGACTGCTGCAGATCAACCTCAGGCTGTTCGAAAGGCCTGCAAGCAAAACTGGCTGGCGGTGTCATGCCCCCCCGGGAGAGACACTTTCGCTTTGCACATTCCCAAACAAGGGAAGAAAGCAGCCAATAGGGATGTTCCATAACTCAACTACCTCCAAGGAGGACGGGACAGACGCCTCACAATGTCAATCTTCTCTACGTCCCGCAAGACACCCTTTGGGTATCATTCCTCTGGCAATGGGATCACAACTCTACACAGGTTACCTACCTCACCTCATGCAGTTGAACTGCCAAAGACACCCCCTCCATAGGCAGCTGATGCCAGCCCATCACGAACATGACACATACTTTGGAAGCCGAGGCCAGCACCTGCACCCCAATTATGACAGCCTATTCCAGGACCTCACAAAGGACATGTCCTCATCATCCCTCACCTTCCTGTCCAGGCCATCAGCGACCACGCAGGTTTAAATGCAGCACTCTATCCTCACCCCACTCCACGATGCCCCACTTGGCACCAACACTGTGCTGGGTGTTAAAGTAGAGGAGCAAACAAGGGCAGCACTGTGGCCTAATCCATCAGCCCCTTCCGCGACGCCCAACCCGAGCCCAACCCCGCCCACTTCTCCAGCCTCACTAGGGACTCAAAAACCTCACTGTGCAAAACGCAAGGACAGGGATGGCCACAGGCCTGGCCTCAGGCTCCAGCAACCAACCAGGGACGCTTGCTCATTTTGCCTTCCAAAATCAACACACGAAACGGCATGCACGAAGCGTGATCCTGGCCAAAACACACCTATCCAACTGCAAGCACACTGGGCCTAGAACGGCACACACCCCGACCCTTAAGACCAGCAAGAGAGCCTGCCCCCTTGCATTCCTTCAACTGCCTTTCAGCAGGGACCCGGGATACACAGATTAGCCAGCTTATGCGCAGACACGGTCGACACTCAGACAGGAGCCCCTCCACTACTGGAGTCCTTGGTGGTGTTTGCGTGCATGTCGGCAGGGGACACTGGCCTTCAGTCCTAACAGTCCCCTACACCCGAGAGAGGAAACGTGCTGAACCTCAGTTTCGATAAGGAGACGATAGAGTGTTCTCACCCATTTTGTTCAGAGTTTCCAAGGAATGCATACAAGGGTGTCATCATCGATCCAAGCACATGCTGGGATGGTGCAGAACACAACCGGGCAGTGTGCGGGGCTCTGCAGGGGAGCCATGAGCCTGGGGTACCCCAAAAGCCTGGAGAATCCACATCTCTCAGGCCACTCAACAAGACGAACAATCAAGCCACTCTTGCAGCCATTGGGCCCATCTGAGGAAAACCTAATATCTAATGGCACATCTTGCGGTGGTTGAATACCTACCGTCCTGAGTTATCCGCGACCATGCTCGGGAACATGGCCCCGCCTCACTTTTTCCAGTTCTTCTTAGCACCTCCAGTCGTCAGAGCACACGAAGATCTTCTTGTATTTGCCAACGGCGAGGCTTGCCCAGCAACTGCACCTGGGAAGTGGACTTGTTTCCTCAGAGGACATGATCCATACAAATATTTACCTGGGCTTGAGCTCTGAAACTGCTTCCCAAGGACCTCTATCCCTTACCGAGAACTGACTGCATGTCTGATAGTACGACTGCAGGAAGTTAGGCACATACATTGGCCGGTGTGTGAGAGGCTGTATTTCTGTGTTCACGCGTGTGACTGTGACTGTGCATGCAGACGCTCTTGTGGGTTTCTCTGTGTACCGCTGACTACGTGTCTTGGTCTCTGTGTGTCCCTGTTGCCCTGTGAAGAGGCCTCCAACAGCAAACGCCATAGTGTATACACAACACCTTGTCTAGACCCACAACTGAAAGGAGAAAGCCCCCTGTCAGCTTCCAGAGGCCGCATGCAAACTTTAACCCCCAGGGGCTGTTGAAATACTCCACGGACTCCCGCTCTCCCACAGCCACGCCTTCTGACCAGAGCACAAAGACTGGAGGAGACCTGCCTCCCGGCCGTGGGTGTGACATCTACGTGCAACTCGAGAACCTGCCAGCTACCAGCACATCTGATGTGCCCTTGGGGTCACTCCCAGCACTCCCGGAAGCAAGGGAACCTCTCATGGGCAGTCTGACAGCGACCTGCAGTTGCCTACAGGCAGGATGCAGCCCGGCACTTCTCAAGGGGCTAAGGATCTGCGGACCAAGTGCGTCTTCTCACCAACTAGACCAAATCACTTTCCATGACCCCGTGGGAATGTCCACAATGGGAAGTGTTGGGCTTCAGCAACCATGACACAGGTTGGAACACCAGAGCAGAAATTAGGCCACCTCCTCGCCCACGTATCGGCAAGTTTCCAACTAGCAGGGTTGGTGGCCCTGACCACTGAGAAAACGCTCAAACGATACACAGCCTCTTCCTAAGTGCCCTCCTCCTGCATGCAGGGCGACTCGACCCTATTGGAAGCCACAGACATCATGCGACACGGGGACACTGAACACCAGGGAAGACAGACCGCAAGCCTGTCTGCTTTGATGAGGCCCACACCACCACATGCATCCTGGCAATTCTCCACTGCTACAGCGACACTACTGAGGAACTCACAGCGATCAAATGCACTGTTCCTGAGGACCACAGACAGACTTTCAACGGAAGACCTCTGCCACACGAGGGGACCTGGAAGCTTGAAAGGGCACAGTGGTTGTCCACGACAGAACACCTGGCTTTGCAACAGTGCCCCCATCTCTGCCCCGCCCACGGACTGCTGCAGATCAACCTCAGGCTGTTCGAAAGGCCTGCATGCAAAACTGGCTGGCAGTGACATGCACCCCCGGGAGAGACACTTTCGCTTTGCACATTCCCAAACAAGGGAAGAAAGCAGCCAATAGGGATGTTCCATAACTCAACTACCTCCAAGGCGGACGGCACAGACGCCTCACAATGTCAATCTTCTCTACGTCCCGCAAGACACCCTTTGGGTGTCATTCCTCCGGCAATGGGATCACAACTCTACACAGGTTACCTACCTCACCTCATGCACTTGAACTGCCAAAGCCACCCCCTCGATAGGCTGCTGATGCCAGACCATCACGAACATGACGCAGCCTTGGAAAGCCGAGGCCAGCACCTGCAACCAAATTATGACAGCCTATTCCACGACCTCACAAAGGACATGTCCTCATCATCCCTTACCTTCCTATCCAGGCCATCAGCGACCATGCAGGTTTAAATGCAGCACTCGATCCTCACCACACTCCACGATGCCCCACTTGGCACCAACACTGTGCTGGGTGTTAAAGTAGAGGAGCAGACAAGGGCAGCAGTGTGGCCTAATCCATCAGCCCCTTCCGCTGACGCCCACTCCGAGCCCAACCCCGCCCACTTCTCCAGGCTCACTAGGGACTCAAAAACCTCACTGTGCAAAACGCAAGGACAGGGAGGGCCACAGGCCTGGCCTCAGGCTCCAGCAACCAACCAGGGACGCTTGCTCATTTTGGCTTCCAAAATCAACACACGAAACGGCATGCACGAAGCGTGATCCTGGCCAAAACACACCTATCCACCTGCAAGCACACTGGGCCTAGACCGGCACACACCCCGACTCTTAAGACCAGCAAGAGAGCCTGCCCCCTTGCATTCCTTCCACCGCCTTTCAGCAGGGACCCGGGATACACAGATAAGCCAGCTTATGCGCAGACACGGTCGATCCTCAGACAGGAGCCCCTCCACTACTGGAGTCCTTGGTGGTGTTTGCGTGCATGTCGGCAGGGGACACTGGACTTCACTCCTAACAGTCCCCTACACCCGAGAGAGGAAACGTGCTGAACCTCAGCTTCGATAAGGAGATGATAGAGTGTTCTCACCCATTTTGTTCAGAGTTTCCAAGGAATGCATACAAGGGTGTCATCCTCGATCCAAGCACATGCTGGGATGGTGCAGAACACAACCGGGCAGTGTGCGGGGCTCTGCAGGGGAGCCATGAGCCTGGGGTACGCCAAAAGCCTGGAGAATCCACAGCCCTCAGGCCACTCAACAAGACGAACAATCAAGCCACTCTTGCAGCCATTGGGCCCATCTGAGGGAAACCTAATATCTAATGGCATATCTTGCGGTGGTTGAATACCTACCGTCCTGAGTTATCAGCGACCATGCTCGGGAACATGGCGTCGCCTCACTTTTTCCAGTTCTTCTTAGCACCTCCAGTCATCAGAGCACACGAAGATCTTCTTGTTTTTGCCGACTGCGAGGCTTGCCCAGCAACTGCACCTGGGAAGTGGACTGGTGTCCTCAGAGGACATGATCCATACAAACATTTACCTGGGCTTGAGCTCTGAAACTGCTTCCCAAGGACCTCTATCCCTTACCGAGAACTGACTGCATGTCTGATAGTACGACTGCAGGAAGTTAGGCACATACATTGGCCGGCGTGTGAGAGGCTGTATTTCTGTGTTCACGCGTGTGACTGTGACTGCGCACGCAGACGCTCTTGTGGGTTTCTCTGTGTACCGCTGACTACGCGTCTTGGTCTCTGTGTGTCCCTGTAGCCCTGTGAAGAGGCGTCCAACAATAAACGCCATAGTTTCTACACAACACCCTGTCTAGACCCACAACTGAAAGGAGAAAGCCCCCTGTCAGCTTCCAGAGGCCGCATGCAAACTTTAACCCCCAAGGGCTGTTGAAATGCTCCACGGGCTCCCGCTCTCCCACAGCCACAGCTTCTGACCAGAGCACAAACACTGGACGTGACCTGCTTCCGGGCCGTGGGTGTGACATCTACGTGCAACTCGAGAACCTGCCAGCTACCAGCACATCTGATGTGCACTTGGGGTCACTCCCAGCACTTTCGGAAGCAAGGGAACTCCCATGGGTGAACCGACACCGACCTACAGCATTCTACTGGCAAGATGCAGCCTGAAACCCCTCAAGGGGCTAAAGAACATTGAACAAAGTGCAACTTCTTGCCAACTAGGCCTAATCACTTTCCTTTGACCCGTGGGAATGCCCACCACAGGAAGCAGTGGGCTTCAGAAGCCATGACCCATGTTGGAACCCCACAGCGGAAACTAGGCCACCTTCCCGGCCATGTCTCAGGCAGCTCCCATCCTGCAAGTTTCGCGGCCCTGACCCCTAAGGAACCGCTCAAGCGCTCAACAGCCTCGTCCAACGTGCCCTACTCCAGCCAGCAGGGCGACGCGTCCCTACTGGAAGCCACAGACATCTTCCGAACACGGGAACAAGGAACACCAGGGAAGACAGACCGCAAGCCTGTCTGCTTTGAAGATGCTGATCCCACCTGATGCATCCTGGAAATACTCCACTGCCACAGTGACACCACTGAGGAACTCAGAGTGATCAAAGGCGTGGTCCCCGAGGACCACAGACAGACTTGCAACGGAAGACCTCTGCCATGTGAGGGGACTTGGAAGCCTGAAAGGGAAGAGTGGCTGGCCTTGGCAGCGCACCAGGGATGGCAACAGTGCCCCCTTCTCTGCCCCGCCATCGGACTGCTCTGGATAAAGCTCTGGCTATTCGAAAGGCCTGCATGCCACACGGGCCGGCCGCGTCATGCCCTCCGGCAGAAACACTATCGCTTTGCACATTCCCAAAAGTGGGAAAAGTGCGACCAAAGGGCTTGTTTGCATAACTCACCTACCCCCAAGAAGGCCGGCACAGATGCCTCAGCATGTCCGTCTTCTCTATGTCCTGCAAGACACCAGTGGGGAGTCACTCCTCTGGAAACGGGATTGCAACTCTTCACAGGTAACCTACCTCACTGCATCCTCATGAACTGCCAAAGCCATCCCTACCATAGGCAGCTGATGACAGGCCATCACGAACAAGACACATCCTTGGGAAGCCGAGGCCAGCGCCTGCAACCCAATGATGACAGCCCATCCCACGATATCACACAGCACCTGTCCTCATGATACCTTACCTTTCTCTCCAGGGCAGCAGCCACTACGCAGGCTTAAATGCAGCACTCGATCCTCACCCCACTCCACGATGATCCACTTAGCGCCAACAATGTGCTGGCAGCTTCAGGGGCAGCAGCGAGGCCTAATCCATCACCCCCTTCCGCCATCACCAAACTCCATCCCACCCCCGCCCACTGCTCCAGCCCCACCGGGCACTCAAGAACCTCACCGCACCAAACACGACAACAGAGAGGGCCACAGGACTGGCCTGAGGCTCCAGGCTCCAACCAGGGAACCTTGCTCATTTTGGCTTCCAAAATCAACCACCGAAGCGGCATGCACAAAGCGTGATCCTGGTCAAAACACACTTCTCCAAGCTGAAAGCTCACTGGGCCCACACCAGCACACACTCCGACTCTGAAGACTAGCAGGAGAGCCTGCCCCCTTGCATTCCCTCACGGCCTTTTAGCAGGGACCGCGGATTCATAGATGACCCAGCTTATGGGCAGACAACGGTCGACCGTCTGACAGGAGCCCCTCCAATGCTAGAGCCCTTAGTGGTGTTGGCATGCATGTCAGCAGGGGATGTTGGCCCTCATTCCTAACTGTCCCCTACCCCCGAGAGGAAACGTGCTGGACCTCAGTTGCGATGAGGAGACCGTAGAGCTTTCTCACTCATTTTGTTCAGATTTTCCAAGGAATGCATACAAGGGTGTCATCATCGATCCAAGCACATGCTGGGACGCTGCAGAACACAAACGGGCAGGCCGTGGGGCTCTGCAGAGGAGCCATGAGCCAGAAGTACTCCAACAGCCTGGGGAATCCACAGTCCTCAGGCCACTCAGCAAGACCAACAATCAATCCACTCTTGCAGCCATTGGACCCATCTGAGGAAAACCTAATATCTAATGGCACATCTTAGTATGCGTGAATGCTACTGTCCTGAGTTATCCCCAGGCACGCTCAGCAACGTGCGCCTGCTCCACTTTTTCCAGTTCCCCTTAGCACATCCAGTCATCAGACAACACGAAGGTCTTCTTGTTTTTGCCGACGGCCAGCCTTACCCTGCAACTGCACCTGAGAAGTGGACAGAAATCATGCGGCTTCTGAATTGCACCACAGTCCTCAGAGAATGATTCTTGTGAAAACTTACCTGCGTGTGAGCCCGGAACCTGCTTCCCAAGTACCACTATTCCTTACCGAAAACGGATTGCGTGTCTCACAGCACGACTGGAGGAAGTTAGGCATGTATGTTGGCCAGTGTGTGAGACGCTGTATGAGTGTACTCACGCGTGTGGGCGTGTGTGACTTTGACTGCGCACGAAGATGCACTCGTGGGTTCCGGTGTGTGCCGCTGAATACGCGTCTTGGTCTCTGGGTGTCCCTGTGTCCCTCTGCAGGCGCCTCCAACAGTAAACGCCATAGTATATACACACCATCCTGGATGGACCCCCAACTGAAAGGAGAAAGACCCCTGTCAGCTTCAAGAGGCCACATGCGAACTTTGACCCCCAGGGACTGTTGAAATAGTCCACAAACTCCCGGTCTCTCACAGCCACGCCTTCTGACCAAAGCACAAGGAGTGGACGAGCCCTGCCTCCCAGCCGTGGCTGTCACATCTATGTGGACCTGGAGACCCTGCCACCTACCAGCACATCTGATGTGCCCTTGGGGTCACTCCCAGCACTCCCGGAAGCAAGGGAACCTCTCATGGGCAGTCTGACAGCGACCTGCAGTTGCCTACAGGCAGGATGCAGACCTGCACTTCTCAAGGGGCTAAGGATCTGCGGACCAAGTGCGTCTTCTCACCAACTAGAACAAATCACTTTCCATGACCCCGTGGGAATGTCCACAATGGGAAGTGTTGGGCTTCAGCAACCATGACACAGGTTGGAACACCAGAGCAGAAATTAGGCCACCTCCTCACCCACGTATCGGCAAGTTTCCAACTAGCAGGGTTGGTGGCCCTGACCACTGAGAAAACGCTCAAACGATACACAGCCTCTTTCTAAGTGCCCTCCTCCTGCATGCAGGGCGACTCGACCCTATCGGAAGCCACAGACATCATGCGACACGGGGACACTGAACACCAGGGAAGACAGACCGCAAGCCTGTCTGCTTTGATGAGGCCCACACCACCACATGCATCCTGGCAATTCTCCACTGCTACAGTGACACTACTGAGGAACTCACAGCGATCAAATGCACTGTTCCTGAGGACCACAGACAGACTTTCAACGGAAGACCTCTGCCACACGAGGGGACCTGGAAGCTTGAAAGGGCACAGTGGTTGTCCACGACAGCACACCTGGCTTTGCAACAGTGCCCCCATCTCTGCCCCGCCCACGGACTGCTGCAGATCAACCTCAGGCTGTTCGAAAGGCCTGCAAGCAAAACTGGCTGACGGTGTCATGCCCCCCCGGGAGAGACACTTTCGCTTTGCACATTCCCAAACAAGGGAAGAAAGCAGCCAATAGGGATGTTCCATAACTCAACTACCTCCAAGGAGGACGGGACAGACGCCTCACAATGTCAATCTTCTCTACGTCCCGCAAGACACCCTTTGGGTGTCATTCCTCCGGCAATGGGATCACAACTCTACACAGGTTACCTACCTCAACTCATGCACTTGAACTGCCAAAGACACCCCCTCCATAGGCAGCTGATGCCAGCCCATCACGAACATGACGCATCCTTGGGAAGCCGAGGCCAGCACCTGCAACCCAATTATGACAGCCTATTCCACGACCTCACAAAGGACATGTCCTCATCATCCCTCACCTTCCTGTCCAGGCCATCAACGACCACGCAGGTTTAAATGCAGCACTCGATCCTCACCCCACTCCACGATGCCCCACTTGGCACCAACACTGTGCTGGGTGTTAAAGTAGAGGAGCAGACAAGGGCAGCAGTGTGTCCTAATCCATCAGCCCCTTCCGCCGACGCCCAACCCGAGCCCAACCCCGCCCATTTCTCCAACCTCACTAGGGACTCAAAAACCTCACTGTGCAAAACGCAAGGACAGGGAGGGCCACAGGCCTGGCCTCAGGCTACAGCAACCAACCAGGGACGCTTGCTCATTTTGGCTTCCAAAATCAACACACGAAACGGCATGCACGAAGCGTGATCCTGGCCAAAACACACCTATCCAACTGCAAGCACACTGGGCCTAGAACGGCACATACCCCGACCCTTAAGACCAGCAAGAGAGCCTGCCCCCTTGCATTCCTTCAACCGCCTTTCAGCAGGGACCCGGGATACACAGATTAGCCAGCTTATGCGCAGACACGGTCGACACTCAGACAGGAGCCCCTCCACTACTGCAGTCCTTGGTGGTGTTTGCGTGCATGTCGGCAGGGGACACTGGCCTTCAGTCCTAACAGTCCCCTACACCCGAGAGAGGAAACGTGCTGAACCTCAGTTTCGATAAGGAGACGATAGAGTGTTCTCACCCATTTTGTTCAGAGTTTCCAAGGAATGCATACAAGGGTGTCATCATCGATCCAAGCACATGCTGGGATGGTGCAGAACACAACCGGGCAGTGTGCGGGGCTCTGCAGGGGAGCCATGAGCCTGGGGTACCCCAAAAGCCTGGAGAATCCACATCCCTCAGGCCACTCAACAAGACGAACAATCAAGCCACTCTTGCAGCCATTGGGCCCATCTGAGGAAAACCTAATATCTAATGGCACATCTTGCGGTGGTTGAATACCTACCGTCCTGAGTTATCCGCGACCATGCTCGGGAACATGGCCCCGCCTCACTTTTTCCAGTTCTTCTTAGGACCTCCAGTCGTCAGAGCACACGAAGATCTTCTTGTATTTGCCAACGGCGAGGCTTGCCCAGCAACTGCACCTGGGAAGTGGACTTGTTTCCTCAGAGGACATGATCCATACAAACATTTACCTGGGCTTGAGCTCTGAAACTGCTTCCCAAGGACCTCTATCCCTTACCGAGAACTGACTGCATGTCTGATAGTACGACTGCAGGAAGTTAGGCACATACATTGGCCGGCGTGTGAGAGGCTGTATTTCTGTGTTCACGCGTGTGACTGTGACTGCGCATGCAGACGCTCTTGTGGGTTTCTCTGTGTACCGCTGACTACGCGTCTTGGTCTCTGTGTGTCCCTGTTGCCCTGTGAAGAGGCGTCCAACAGCAAACGCCATAGTGTATACACAACACCCTGTCTAGACCCACAACTGAAAGGAGAAAGCCCCCTGTCAGCTTCCAGAGGCCGCATGCAAACTTTAACCCCCAGGGGCTGTTGAAATGCTCCACGGTCTCCCGCTCTCCCACAGCCACGACTTCTGACCAGAGCACAAAGACTGGACGAGACCTGCCTCCCGGCCGTGGGTGTGATATCTACGTGCAAATCGAGAACCTGCCAGCTACCAGCACATCTGATGTGCCCTTGGGGTCACTCCCAGCACTCCCGGAAGCAAGGGAACCTCTCATGGGCAGTCTGACAGCGACCTGCAGTTGCCTACAGGCAGGATGCAGCCCGGCACTTCTCAAGGGGCTAAGGAACTGCGGACCAAGTGCGTCTTCTCACTAACTAGACCAAATCACTTTCCATGACCCCGTGGGAATGTCCACAATGGGAAGTGTTGGGCTTCAGCAACCATGACACAGGTTGGAACGCCAGAGCAGAAATTAGGCCACCTCCTCGCCCACGTATCGGCAAGTTTCCAACTGGCAGGGTTGGTGGCCCTGACCACTGAGAAAACGCTCAAACGATACACAGCCTCTTCGTAAGTGCCCTCCTCCTGCATGCAGGGCGACTCGACCCTATTGGAAGCCACAGACATCATGAGACACGGGGACACTGAACACCAGGGAAGACAGACCGCAAGCCTGTCTGCTTTGATGAGGCCCACACCACCACATGCATCCTGGCAATTCTCCATTGCTACAGCGACACTACTGAGGAACTCACAGCGATCAAATGCACTGTTCCTGAGGACCACAGACAGACTTTCAACGGAAGACCTCTGCCACACGAGGGGACCTGGAAGCTTGAAAGGGCACAGTGGTTGTCCACGACAGCACACCTGGCTTCGCAACAGTGCCCCCATCTCTGCCCTGCCCACGGACTGCTGCAGATCAACCTCAGGCTGTTCGAAAGGCCTGCATGCAAAACTGGCTGGCAGTGACATGCACCCCCGGGAGAGACACTTTCGCTTTGCACATTCCCAAACAAGGGAAGAAAGCAGCCAATAGGGATGTTCCATAACTCAACTACCTCCAAGGAGGACGGGACAGACGCCTCACAATGTCAATCTTCTCTACGTCCCGCAAGACACCCTTTGGGTGTCATTCCTCCGGCAATGGGATCACAACTCTACACAGGTTACCTACCTCACCTCATGCACTTGAACTGCCAAAGCCACCCCCTCCATAGGCAGCTGATGCCAGCCCATCACGAACATGACGCATCCTTGGGAAGCCGAGGCCAGCACCTGCAACCCAATTATGACAGCCTATTCCACGACCTCACAAAGGACATGTCCTCATCATCCCTCACCTTCCGGTCCAGGCCATCAGCGACCACGCAGGTTTAAATGCAGCACTCGATCCTCACCCCACTCCACGATGCCCCACTTGGCACCAACACTGTGCTGGGTGTTAAAGTAGAGGAGCAGACAAGGGCAGCAGTGTGGCCTAATCCATCAGCCCCTTTCTCCGACGCCCAACCCGAGCCCAACCCCGCCCACTTCTCCAGAATCGCTAGGGACTCAAAAACCTCTCTGTGCAAAACGCAAGGACAGGGAGGGCCACAGGCCTGGTCTCAGGCTCCAGCAACCAACCAGGGACGCTTGCTCATTTTGGCTTTCAAAATCAACACACGAAACGGCATGCACGAAGCGTGATCCTGGCCAAAACACACCTATCCAACTGCAAGCACACTGGGCCTAGACCGGCACACACCCCGACTCTTAAGACCAGCAAGATAGCCTGCCCCCTTGTATTCCTTCCACCGCCTTTCAGCAGGGACCCGGGATACACAGATAAGCCAGCTTATGCGCAGACACGGTCGATCCTCAGACAGGAGCCCCTCCACTACTGGAGTCCTTGGTGGTGTTTGCGTGCATGTCGGCAGGGGACACTGGCCTTCAGTCCTAACAGTCCCCTACACCCGAGAGAGGAAACGTGCTGAACCTCAGCTTCGATAAGGAGACGATAGAGTGTTCTCACCCATTTTGTTCAGAGTTTCCAAGGAATGCATACAAGGGTGTCATCCTCGATCCAAGCACATGCTGGGATGGTGCAGAACACAACCGGTCAGTGTGCGGGGCTCTGCAGGGGAGCCATGAGCTTGGGGTACCCCAAAAGCCTGGAGAATCCACAGCCCTCAGGCCACTCAACAAGACGAACAATCAAGCCACTCTTGCAGCCATTGGGCCCATCTGAGGGAAACCTAATATCTAATGGCATATCTTGCGGTGGTTGAATACCTACCGTCCTGAGTTATCAGCGACCATGCTCGGGAACATGGCGTCGCCTCACTTTTTCCAGTTCTTCTTAGCACCTCCAGTCATCAGAGCACACGAAGATCTTCTTGTTTTTGCCGACCGCGAGGCTTGCCCAGCAACTGCACCTGGGAAGTGGACAGGTGTCCTCAGAGGACATGATCCATACAAACATTTACCTGGGCTTGAGCTCTGAAACTGCTTCCCAAGGACCTCTATCCCTTACCGAGAACTGACTGCATGTCTGATAGTACGACTGCAGGAAGTTAGGCACATACATTGGCCGGCGTGTGAGAGGCTGTATTTCTGTGTTCAAGCGTGTGACTGTGACTGCGCACGCAGTCGCTCTTGTGGGTTTCTCTGTGTACCGCTGACTACGCGTCTTGGTCTCTGTGTGTCCCTATTGCCCTGTGAAGAGGTGTCCAACAGCAAACGCCATAGTGTATACACAACACAATGTCTAGGCCCACAACTGAAAGGAGAAAGCCCCCTGTCAGCTTCCAGAGGCCGCATGCAAACTTTAACCCCCAGGGGCTGTAGAAATGCTCCACGGGCTCCCTCTCTCCCACAGCCACGCCTTCTGACCAGAGCACAAAGACTGGACGAGACCTGCCTCCCGGCCATGGGTGTGACATCTACGTGCAACTCGAGAACCTGCCAGCTACCAGCACATCTGATGTGCACTTGGGGTCACTCCCAGCACTTTCGGAAGCAAGGGAACTCCCATGGGTGAGCCGACACCGACCTACAGCATTCTACTGGCAAGATGCAGCCTGAAACCCCTCAAGGGGCTAAAGAACATCGAACAAAGTGCAACTTCTTGCCAACTAGGCCTAATCACTTTCCTTTGACCCGTGGGAATGCCCACCACAGGAAGCAGTGGGCTTCAGAATCCATGACCCATGTTGGAACCCCACAGCGGAAACTAGGCCACCTTCCCGGCCATGTCTCAGGCAGCTCCCATCCTGCAAGGTTCGCGGCCCTGACCCCTAAGGAACCGCTCAAACGCTCTACAGCCTCGTCCAACGTGCCCTACTCCAGCCAGCAGGGCGACGCGTCCCTACTGGAAGCCACAGACATCTTCCGAACACGGGAACAAGGAACACCAGGGAAGACAGACCGCAAGCCTGTCTGCTTTGAAGATGCTGATCCCACCTGATGCATCCTGGAAATTCTCCACTGCCACAGTGACACCACTGAGGAACTCAGAGTGATCAAAGTCGTGGTCCCTTAGGACCACAGACAGACTTGCAACGGAAGACCTCTGCCATGTGAGGGGACTTGGAAGCCTGAAAGGGAAGAGTGGCTGGCCTTGGCAGCGCACCAGGGATGGCAACAGTGCCCCCTTCTCTGCCCCGCCAACGGACTGCTCTGGATAAAGCTCTGGCTATTCGAAAGGCCTGCATGCCACACGGGCCGGCCGCATCATGCCCTCCGGCAGAAACACTATCGCGTTGCACATTCCCAAAAGTGGGAAAAGAGCGACCAAAGGGCTTGTTTGCATAACTCACCTACCCCCAAGAAGGCCGGCACAGATGCCTCAGCATGTCCGTCTTCTCTATGTCCCGCAAGACACCCGTGGGGAGTCACTCTTCTGGAAACGGGATTGCAAATCTTCACAGGTAACCTACCTCACTGCATCCTCATGAACTGCCAAAGCCATCCCCACCATAGGCAGCTGATGCCAGGCCATCACGAACAAGACACATCCTTGGGAAGCCGAGGCCAGCGCCTGCAACCCAATGATGACAGCCCATCCCACGACATCACACAGGACCTGTCCTCATGATACCTTACCTTTCTCTCCAGGGCAGCAGCAACTACGCAGGCTTAAATGCAGCACTCGATCCTCACCCCACTCCACGATGATCCACTTAGCGCCAACAGTGTGCTGGCAGCTTCAGGGGCAGCAGCGAGGCCTAATCCATCAGCCCCCTTCCGCCATCACCAAACTCCATCCCACCCCCGCCCACTGCTCCAGCCCCACCGGGCACTCAAGAACCTCACCGCACCAAACACAACAACAGAGAGGGCCACAGGCCTGGCCTGAGGCTCCAGGCTCCAACCAGGGAACCTTGCTCATTTTGGCTTCCAAAATCAACCACCGAAGCGTCATGCACAAAGCATCATCCTGGTCAAAACACACTTCTCCAAGTGAAAGCTCACTGGGCCCACACCAGCACACACTCCGACTCTGAAGACTAGCAGGAGAGCCTGCCCCCTTGCATTCCCTCACGGCCTTTTAGCAGGGACCGCGGATTCATAGATGACCCAGCTTATGGGCAGACACGGTCGACCCTCAGACAGGAGCCCCTCCAATGCTAGAGCCCTTAGTGGTGTTGGCATGCATGTCAGCAGGGGATGTTGGCCCTCACTCCTAACTGTCCCCTACCCCCGAGAGAAACGTGCTGGACCTCAGTTGCGATGAGGAGACCGTAGAGCTTTCTCACTCATTTTGTTCAGATTTTCCAAGGAATGCATACAAGGGTGTCATCATCGATCCAAGCACATGCTGGGACGCTGCAGAACACAAACGGGCAGGCCGTGGGGCTCTGCAGAGGAGCCATGAGCCAGAAGTACTCCAACAGCCTGGGGAATCCACAGTCCTCAGGCCACTCAGCAAGACCAACAATCAATCCACTCTTGCAGCCATTGGACCCATCTGAGGAAAACCTAATATCCAATGGCACATCTTAGTATGCGTGAATGCTACTGTCCTGAGTTATCCCCAGCCACGCTCAGCAACGTGCGCCTGCTCTACTTTTTCCAGTTTCCCTTAGCATATCCAGTCATCAGACAACACGAAGGTCTTCTTGTTTTTGCCGACGGCCAGCCTTACCCTTCAACTGCACCTGAGAAGTTGACAGAAATCATGCGGCTTCTGAATTGCACCACAGTCCTCAGAGAACGATTCTTGTGAAAACTTACCTGCGTGTGAGCCCGGAACCTGCTTCCCAAGTACCACTATTCCTTACCGAAAACGGATTGCGTGTCTCACAGCACGACTGGAGGAAGTTAGGCATGTATGTTGGCCGGTGTGTGAGACGCTGTATGTGTGTACTCACGCGTGTGGGCGTGTGTGACTGTGACTGCGCACGAAGATGCACTCGTGGGTTCCGGTGTGTGCCGCTGAATACGCGTCTTGGTCTCTGGGTGTCCCTGTGGCCCTCTGCAGGCGCCTCCAACAGTAAACGCCATAGTTTATACACACCATCCTGGATGGACCCCCAACTGAAAAGAGAAAGTCCCCTGTCAGCTTCAAGAGGCTACATGCGAACTTTGACCCCAGGGACTGTTGAAATAGCCCACAGACTCCCGCACTCTCACAGCCACGCCTTGTGAGCAAAGCACAAAGACTGGACGAGACCTGCCTCCCGGCCGTGTCTGTCACATCTATGTGGACCTGGAGACCCTGCCACCTACCAGCACATCTGATGTGCCCTTGGGGTCACTCCCAGCACTCCCGGAAGCAAGGGAACCTCCCATGGGTGGGCTGACTGCGACCTGCAGTTGCCTACAGGCAAGATGCAGCCCGGCACTTCTCAAGGGGCTAAGGAACAGCGGACCAAGTGCGTCTTCACACCAACTAGAACAAATCACTTTCCATGACCCCGTGGGAATGTCCACAATGGGAAGTGTTGGGCTTCAGCAACCATGACACAGGTTGGAACACCAGAGCAGAAATTAGGCCACCTCCCCGCCCACGTATCGGCAAGTTTCCAACTGGCAGGGTTGGTGGCCCTGACCACTGAGAAAACGCTCAAACGATACACAGCCTCTTCCTAAGTGCCCTCCTCCTGCATGCAGGGCGACTCGACCCTATCGGAAGCCACAGACATCATGCGACACGGGGACACTGAACACCAGGGAAGACAGACCGGAAGCCTGTCTGCTTTGATGAGGCCCACACCACCCCATGCATCCTGGCAATTCTCCACTGCTACAGCGACACTACTGAGGAACTCACAGCAATCAAATGCACTGTTCCTGAGGACCACAGACAGACTTTCAACGGAAGACCTCTGCCACACGAGGGGACCTGGAAGCTTGAAAGGGCACAGTGGTTGTCCACGACAGCACACCTGGCTTTGCAACAGTGCCCCCATCTCTGCCCCGCCCACGGACTGCTGCAGATCAACCTCAGGCTGTTCGAAAGGCCTGCATGCCAAACTGGCTGGCAGTGACATGCACCCCCGGGAGAGACACTTTCGCTTTGCACATTCCCAAACAAGGGAAGAAAGCAGCCAATAGGGATGTTCCATAACTCAACTACCTCCAAGGAGGACGGCACAGACGCCTCACAATGTCAATCTTCTCTAAGTCCCGCAAGACACCCTTTGGGTGTCATTCCTCCGGCAATGGGATCACAACTCTACACAGGTTACCTACCTCACCTCATGCACTTGAACTGCCAAAGCCACCCCCTCGATAGGCTGCTGATGCCAGACCATCACGAACATGACGCAGCCTTGGAAAGCCGAGGCCAGCACCTGCAACCAAATTATGACAGCCTATTCCACGACCTCACAAAGGACATGTCCTCATCATCCCTTACCTTCCTATCCAGGCCATCAGCGACCATGCAGGTTTAAATGCTGCACTCGATCCTCACCACACTCCACGATGCCCCACTTGGCAGCAACACTGTGCTGGGTGTTAAAGTAGAGGAGCAGACAAGGGCAGCAGTGTGGCCTAATCCATCAGCCCCTTCCGCTGACGCCCACTCCGAGCCCAACCCCGCCCACTTCTCCAGGCTCACTAGGGACTCAAAAACCTCACTGTGCAAAACGCAAGGACAGGGAGGGCCACAGGCCTGGCCTCAGGCTCCAGCAACCAACCAGGGACGCTTGCTCATTTTGGCTTCCAAAATCAACACACGAAACGGCATGCACGAAGCGTGATCCTGGCCAAAACACACCTATCCAACTGCAAGCACACTGGGCCTAGACCGGCACACACCCCGACTCTTAAGACCAGCAAGAGAGCCTGCCCCCTTGCATTCCTTCCACCGCCTTTCAGCAGGGACCCGGGATACACAGATAAGCCAGCTTATGCGCAGACACGGTCGAACCTCAGACAGGAGCCCCTCCACTACTGGAGTCCTTGGTGGTGTTTGCGTGCATGTCGGCAGGGGACACTGGACTTCACTCCTAACAGTCCCCTACACCCGAGAGAGGAAACGTGCTGAACCTCAGCTTCGATAAGGAGACGATAGAGTGTTCTCACCCATTTTGTACAGAGTTTCCAAGGAATGCATACAAGAGTGTCATCCTCGATCCAAGCACATGCTGGGATGGTGCAGAACACAACCGGGCAGTGTGCGGGGCTCTGCAGGGGAGCCATGAGCCTGGGGTACCCCAAAAGCCTGGAGAATCCACAGCCCTCAGGCCACTCAACAAGACGAACAATCAAGCCACTCTTGCAGCCATTGGGCCCATCTGAGGGAAACCTAATATCTAATGGCATATCTTGCGGTGGTTGAATACCTACCGTCCTGAGTTATCAGCGACCGTGCTCGGGAACATGGCCCCGCCTCACTTTTTCCAGTTCTTCTTAGCACCTCCAGTCGTCAGAGCACACGATGATCTTCTTGTTTTTGCCGACCGCGAGGCTTGCCCAGCAACTGCACCTGGGAAGTGGACTGGTGTCCTCAGAGGACATGATCCATACAAACATTTACCTGGGCTTGAGCTCTGAAACTGCTTCCCAAGGACCTCTATCCCTTACCGAGAACTGACTGCATGTCTGATAGTACGACTGCAGGAAGTTAGGCACATACATTGGCCGGCTTGTGAGAGGCTGTATTTCTGTGTTCACGCGTGTGACTGTGACTGCGCACGCAGACGCTCTTGTGGGTTTCTCTGTGTACCGCTGACTACGCGTCTTGGTCTCTGTGTGTCCCTGTAGCCCTGTGAAGAGGCGTCCAACAATAAACGCCATAGTTTCTACACAACACCCTGTCTAGACCCACAACTGAAAGGAGAAAGCCCCCTGTCAGCTTCCAGAGGCCGCATGCAAACTTTAACCCCCAAGGGCTGTTGAAATGCTCCACGGGCTCCCGCTCTCCCACAGCCACAGCTTCTGACCAGAGCACAAACACTGGACGAGACCTGCTTCCGGGCCGTGGGTGTGACATCTACGTGCAACTCGAGAACCTGCCAGCTACCAGCACATCTGATGTGCACTTGGGGTCACTCCCAGCACTTTCGGAAGCAAGGGAACTCCCATGGGTGAGCCGACACCGACCTACAGCATTCTACTGGCAAGATGCAGCCTGAAACCCCTCAAGGGGCTAAAGAACATCGAACAAAGTGCAACTTCTTGCCAACTAGGCCTAATCACTTTCCTTTGACCCGTGGGAATGCCCACCACAGGAAGCAGTGGGCTTCAGCAGCCATGACCCATGTTGGAACCTCACAGCGGAAACTAGGCCACCTTCCCGGCCATGTCTCAGGCAGCTCCCATCCTGCAAGTTTCGCGGCCCTGATCCCTAAGGAACCGCTCAAACGCTCAACAGCCTCGTCCAACGTGCCTTACTCCAGCCAGCAGTGCGACGCGTCCGTAGTGGAAGCCACAGACATCTTCCGAACACGGGAACAAGGAACACCAGGGAAGACAGACAGCAAGCCTGTCTGCTTTGAAGATGCTGATCCCACCTGATGCATCCTGGAAATTCTCCACTGCCACAGTGACACCATTGAGGAACTCAGAGTGATCAGAGGCGTGGTCCCCGAGGACCACAGACAGACTTGCAACGGAAGACCTCTGCCATGTGAGGGGACTTGGAAGCCTGAAAGGGAAGAGTGGCTGGCCTTGGCAGCGCACCAGGGATGGCAACAGTGCCCCCTTCTCTGCCCCGCCAACGGACTGCTCTGGATAAAGCTCTGGCTATTCGAAAGGCCTGCATGCCACACGGGCCGGCCGCGTCATGCCCTCCGGCAGAAACACTATCGCGTTGCACATTCCCAAAAGTGGGAAAAGAGTGACCAAAGCGCTTGTTTGCATAACTCACCTACCCCCAAGAAGGCCGGCACAGATGCCTCAGCATGTCCGTCTTCTCTATGTCCCGCAAGACACCCGTGGGGAGTCACTCCTCTGGAAACGGGATTGCAACTCTTCACAGGTAACCTACCTCACTGCATCCTCATGAACTGCCAAAGCCATCCCCACCATAGGCAGCTGATGCCAGGCCATCACGAACAAGACACATCCTTGGGAAGCCGAGGCCAGCGCCTGAAACCCAATGATGACAGCCCATCCCACGACATCACACAGGACCTGTCCTCATCATACCTTAACTTTCTCTCCAGGGCAGCAGCCACTACGCAGGCTTAAATGCAGCACTCGATCCTCACCCCACTCCACGATGATCCACTTAGCGCCAACAGTGTGCTGGCAGCTTCAGGGGCAGCAGTGAGGCCTAATCCATCAGCCCCCTTCCGCCATCACCAAACTCCATCCCACCCCCTCCACCTGCTCCAGCCCCACCGGGCACTCAAGAACCTCACCGCACCAAACACAACAACAGAGAGGGCCACAGGCCTGGCCTGAGGCTCCAGGCTCCAACCAGGGAACCTTGCTCATTTTGGCTTCCAAAATCAACCACCGAAGCGGCATGCACAAAGCGTGATCCTGGTCAAAACACACTTCTCCAAGTGAAAGCTCACTGGGCCCACACCAGCACACACTCCGACTCTGAAGACTAGCAGGAGAGCCTGCCCCCTTGCATTCCCTCACGGCCTTTTAGCAGGGACCGCGGATTCATAGATGACCCAGCTTATGGGCAGACACGGTCGACCCTCAGACAGGAGCCCCTCCAATGCTAGAGCCCTTAGTGGTGTTGGCATGCATGTCAGCAGGGGATGTTGGCCCTCACTCCTAACTGTCCCCTACCCCCGAGAGGAAACCTGCTGGACCTCAGTTGCGATGAGGAGACCGTAGAGCTTTCTCACTCATTTTGTTCAGATTTTCCAAGGAATGCATACAAGGGTGTCATCATCGATCCAAGCACATGCTGGGACGCTGCAGAACACAAACGGGCAGGCCGTGGGGCTCTGCAGAGGAGCCATGAGCCAGAAGTACTCCAACAGCCTGGGGAATCCACAGTCCTCAGGCCACTCAGCAAGACCAACAATCAATCCACTCTTGCAGCCATTGGACCCACTTGAGGAAAACCTAATATCCAATGGCACATCTTAGTATGCGTGAATGCTACTGTCCTGAGTTATCCCCAGCCACGCTCAGCAACGTGCGCCTGCTCCACTTTTTCCAGTTCCCCTTAGCACATCCAGTCATCAGACAACACGAAGGTCTTCTTGTCTTTGCCGACGGCCAGACTTACCCTGCAACTGCACCTGAGAAGTGGACAGAAATCATGCAGGCTTCTGAATTGCACCACAGTCCTCAGAGCACGATTCTTGTGAAAACTTACCTGCGTGTGAGCCTGGAACCTGCTTCCCAAGTTCCACTATTCCTTACCGAAAACGGATTGCGTGTCTCACAGCACGACTGGAGGAAGTTAGGCATGTATGTTGGCCGGTGTGTGAGACGCTGTATGTGTGTACTCACGCGTGTGGGCGTGTGTGACTGTGACTGCGCACGAAGATGCACTCGTGGGTTCCGGTGTGTGCCGCTGAATACGCGTCTTGGTCTCTGGGTGTCCCTGTGGCCCTCTGCAGACGCCTCCAACAGTAAACGCCATAGTTTATACACACCATCCTGGATGGACCCCCAACTGAAAGGAGAAAGACCCCTGTCAGCTTCAAGAGGCCACATGCGAACTTTGACCCCCAGGGACTGTTGAAATAGCCCACAGACTCCCGCACTCTCACAACCACGCCTTGTGAGCAAAGCACAAAGACTGGACGAGACCTGCCTCCCGGCCGTGTCTGTCACATCTATGTGGACCTGGAGACCCCGCCACCTACCAGCACATCTGATGTGCCCTTGGGGTCACTCCCAGCACTCCCGGAAGCAAGGGAACCTCCCATGGGCGGGCTGACTGCGACCTGCAGTTGCCTACAGGCAAGATGCAGCCCGGCACTTCTCAAGGGGCTAAGGAACAGCGGACCAAGTGCGTCTTCACACCAACTAGAACAAATCACTTTCCATGACCCCGTGGGAATGTCCACAATGGGAAGTGTTGGGCTTCAGCAACCATGACACAGGTTGGAACACCAGAGCAGAAATTAGGCCACCTCCTCGCCCACGTATCGGCAAGTTTCCAACTGGCAGGGTTGGTGGCCCTGACCACTGAGAAAACGCTCAAACGATACACAGCCTCTTCCTAAGTGCCCTCCTCCTGCATGCAGGGCGACTCGACCCTATTGGAAGCCACAGACATTATGCGACACGGGGACACTGAACACCAGGGAAGACAGACGGCAAGCCTGTCTGCTTTGATGAGGCCCACACCACCCCATGCATCCTGGCAATTCTCCACTGCTACAGCGACACTACCGAGGAACTCACAGCGATCAAATGCACTGTTCCTGAGGACCACAGACAGACTTTCAACGGAAGACCTCTGCCACACGAGGGGACCTGGAAGCTTGAAAGGGCACAGTGGTTGTCCACGACAGCACACCTGGCTTTGCAACAGTGCCCCCATCTCTGCCCCGCCCACGGACTGCTGCAGATCAACCTCAGGCTGTTCGAAAGGCCTGCATGCAAAACTGGCTGGCGGTGTCATGCCCCCCCGGGAGAGACACTTTCGCTTTGCACATTCCCAAACAAGGGAAGAAAGCAGCCAATAGGGATGTTCCATAACTCAACTACCTCCAAGGAGGACGGGACAGACGCCTCACAATGTCAATCTTCTCTACGTCCCGCAAGACACCCTTTGGGTGTCATTCCTCCGGCAATGGGATCACAACTCTACACAGGTTACCTACCTCACCTCATGCACTTGAACTGCCAAAGCCACCACCTCCATAGGCAGCTGATGCCAGCCCATCACGAACATGACGCATCCTTGGGAAGCCGAGGCCAGCACCTGCAACCCAATTATGACAGCCTATTCCACGACCTCACAAAGGACATGTCCTCATCATCCCTCACCTTCCTGTCCAGGCCATCAGCGACCACGCAGGTTTAAATGCAGCACTCGATCCTCACCCCACTCCACGATGCCCCACTTGGCACCAACACTGTGCTGGGTGTTAAAGTAGAGGAGCAGCCATGGGCAGCAGTGTGGCCTAATCCATCAGCCCCTTCCGCCGACGCCCAACCCGAGCCCAACCCCGCCCACTTCTCCAGGCTCACTAGGGACTCAAAAACCTCACTGTGCAAAACGCAAGGACAGGGAGGGCCACAGGCCTGGCCTCAGGCTCCAGCAACCAACCAGGGACGCTTGCTCCTTTTGGCTTCCAAAATCAACACACGAAACGGCATGCACGAAGCGTGATCCTGGCCAAAACACACCTATCCAACTGCAAGCACACTGGGCCTAGACCGGCACACACCCCGACTCTTAAGACCAGCAAGAGAGCCTGCCCCCTTGCATTCCTTCCACCGCCTTTCAGCAGGGACCCGGGATACACAGATAAGCCAGCTTATGCGCAGACACGGTCGAACCTCAGACAGGAGCCCCTCCACTACTGGAGTCCTTGGTGGTGTTTGCGTGCATGTCGGCAGGGGACACTGGACTTCACTCCTAACAGTCCCCTACACCCGAGAGAGGAAACGTGCTGAACCTCAGCTTCGATAAGGAGACGATAGAGTGTTCTCACCCATTTTGTACAGAGTTTCCAAGGAATGCATACAAGAGTGTCATCCTCGATCCAAGCACATGCTGGGATGGTGCAGAACACAACCGGGCAGTGTGCGGGGCTCTGCAGGGGAGCCATGAGCCTGGGGTACCCCAAAAGCCTGGAGAATCCACAGCCCTCAGGCCACTCAACAAGACGAACAATCAAGCCACTCTTGCAGCCATTGGGCCCATCTGAGGGAAACCTAATATCTAATGGCATATCTTGCGGTGGTTGAATACCTACCGTCCTGAGTTATCAGCGACCGTGCTCGGGAACATGGCCCCGCCTCACTTTTTCCAGTTCTTCTTAGCACCTCCAGTCGTCAGAGCACACGATGATCTTCTTGTTTTTGCCGACCGCGAGGCTTGCCCAGCAACTGCACCTGGGAAGTGGACTGGTGTCCTCAGAGGACATGATCCATACAAACATTTACCTGGGCTTGAGCTCTGAAACTGCTTCCCAAGGACCTCTATCCCTTACCGAGAACTGACTGCATGTCTGATAGTACGACTGCAGGAAGTTAGGCACATACATTGGCCGGCTTGTGAGAGGCTGTATTTCTGTGTTCACGCGTGTGACTGTGACTGCGCACGCAGACGCTCTTGTGGGTTTCTCTGTGTACCGCTGACTACGCGTCTTGGTCTCTGTGTGTCCCTGTAGCCCTGTGAAGAGGCGTCCAACAATAAACGCCATAGTTTCTACACAACACCCTGTCTAGACCCACAACTGAAAGGAGAAAGCCCCCTGTCAGCTTCCAGAGGCCGCATGCAAACTTTAACCCCCAAGGGCTGTTGAAATGCTCCACGGGCTCCCGCTCTCCCACAGCCACAGCTTCTGACCAGAGCACAAACACTGGACGAGACCTGCTTCCGGGCCGTGGGTGTGACATCTACGTGCAACTCGAGAACCTGCCAGCTACCAGCACATCTGATGTGCACTTGGGGTCACTCCCAGCACTTTCGGAAGCAAGGGAACTCCCATGGGTGAGCCGACACCGACCTACAGCATTCTACTGGCAAGATGCAGCCTGAAACCCCTCAAGGGGCTAAAGAACATCGAACAAAGTGCAACTTCTTGCCAACTAGGCCTAATCACTTTCCTTTGACCCGTGGGAATGCCCACCACAGGAAGCAGTGGGCTTCAGCAGCCATGACCCATGTTGGAACCTCACAGCGGAAACTAGGCCACCTTCCCGGCCATGTCTCAGGCAGCTCCCATCCTGCAAGTTTCGCGGCCCTGATCCCTAAGGAACCGCTCAAACGCTCAACAGCCTCGTCCAACGTGCCTTACTCCAGCCAGCAGTGCGACGCGTCCGTAGTGGAAGCCACAGACATCTTCCGAACACGGGAACAAGGAACACCAGGGAAGACAGACCGCAAGCCTGTCTGCTTTGAAGATGCTGATCCCACCTGATGCATCCTGGAAATTCTCCACTGCCACAGTGACACCATTGAGGAACTCAGAGTGATCAGAGGCGTGGTCCCCGAGGACCACAGACAGACTTGCAACGGAAGACCTCTGCCATGTGAGGGGACTTGGAAGCCTGAAAGGGAAGAGTGGCTGGCCTTGGCAGCGCACCAGGGATGGCAACAGTGCCCCCTTCTCTGCCCCGCCAACGGACTGCTCTGGATAAAGCTCTGGCTATTCGAAAGGCCTGCATGCCACACGGGCCGGCCGCGTCATGCCCTCCGGCAGAAACACTATCGCGTTGCACATTCCCAAAAGTGGGAAAAGAGTGACCAAAGGGCTTGTTTGCATAACTCACCTACCCCCAAGAAGGCCGGCACAGATGCCTCAGCATGTCCGTCTTCTCTATGTCCCGCAAGACACCCGTGGGGAGTCACTCCTCTGGAAACGGGATTGCAACTCTTCACAGGTAACCTACCTCACTGCATCCTCATGAACTGCCAAAGCCATCCCCACCATAGGCAGCTGATGCCAGGCCATCACGAACAAGACACATCCTTGGGAAGCCGAGGCCAGCGCCTGAAACCCAATGATGACAGCCCATCCCACGACATCACACAGGACCTGTCCTCATCATACCTTAACTTTCTCTCCAGGGCAGCAGCCACTACGCAGGCTTAAATGCAGCACTCGATCCTCACCCCACTCCACGATGATCCACTTAGCGCCAACAGTGTGCTGGCAGCTTCAGGGGCAGCAGTGAGGCCTAATCCATCAGCCCCCTTCCGCCATCACCAAACTCCATCCCACCCCCTCCACCTGCTCCAGCCCCACCGGGCACTCAAGAACCTCACCGCACCAAACACAACAACAGAGAGGGCCACAGGCCTGGCCTGAGGCTCCAGGCTCCAACCAGGGAACCTTGCTCATTTTGGCTTCCAAAATCAACCACCGAAGCGGCATGCACAAAGCGTGATCCTGGTCAAAACACACTTCTCCAAGTGAAAGCTCACTGGGCCCACACCAGCACACACTCCGACTCTGAAGACTAGCAGGAGAGCCTGCCCCCTTGCATTCCCTCACGGCCTTTTAGCAGGGACCGCGGATTCATAGATGACCCAGCTTATTGGCAGACACGGTCGACCCTCAGACAGGAGCCCCTCCAATGCTAGAGCCCTTAGTGGTGTTGGCATGCATGTCAGCAGGGGATGTTGGCCCTCACTCCTAACTGTCCCCTACCCCCGAGAGGAAACCTGCTGGACCTCAGTTGCGATGAGGAGACCGTAGAGCTTTCTCACTCATTTTGTTCAGATTTTCCAAGGAATGCATACAAGGGTGTCATCATCGATCCAAGCACATGCTGGGACGCTGCAGAACACAAACGGGCAGGCCGTGGGGCTCTGCAGAGGAGCCATGAGCCAGAAGTACTCCAACAGCCTGGGGAATCCACAGTCCTCAGGCCACTCAGCAAGACCAACAATCAATCCACTCTTGCAGCCATTGGACCCACTTGAGGAAAACCTAATATCCAATGGCACATCTTAGTATGCGTGAATGCTACTGTCCTGAGTTATCCCCAGCCACGCTCAGCAACGTGCGCCTGCTCCACTTTTTCCAGTTCCCCTTAGCACATCCAGTCATCAGACAACACGAAGGTCTTCTTGTCTTTGCCGACGGCCAGACTTACCCTGCAACTGCACCTGAGAAGTGGACAGAAATCATGCAGGCTTCTGAATTGCACCACAGTCCTCAGAGCACGATTCTTGTGAAAACTTACCTGCGTGTGAGCCTGGAACCTGCTTCCCAAGTTCCACTATTCCTTACCGAAAACGGATTGCGTGTCTCACAGCACGACTGGAGGAAGTTAGGCATGTATGTTGGCCGGTGTGTGAGACGCTGTATGTGTGTACTCACGCGTGTGGGCGTGTGTGACTGTGACTGCGCACGAAGATGCACTCGTGGGTTCCGGTGTGTGCCGCTGAATACGCGTCTTGGTCTCTGGGTGTCCCTGTGGCCCTCTGCAGACGCCTCCAACAGTAAACGCCATAGTTTATACACACCATCCTGGATGGACCCCCAACTGAAAGGAGAAAGACCCCTGTCAGCTTCAAGAGGCCACATGCGAACTTTGACCCCCAGGGACTGTTGAAATAGCCCACAGACTCCCGCACTCTCACAGCCACGCCTTGTGAGCAAAGCACAAAGACTGGACGAGACCTGCCTCCCGGCCGTGTCTGTCACATCTATGTGGACCTGGAGACCCCGCCACCTACCAGCACATCTGATGTGCCCTTGGGGTCACTCCCAGCACTCCCGGAAGCAAGGGAACCTCCCATGGGCGGGCTGACTGCGACCTGCAGTTGCCTACAGGCAAGATGCAGCCCGGCACTTCTCAAGGGGCTAAGGAACAGCGGACCAAGTGCGTCTTCACACCAACTAGAACAAATCACTTTCCATGACCCCGTGGGAATGTCCACAATGGGAAGTGTTGGGCTTCAGCAACCATGACACAGGTTGGAACACCAGAGCAGAAATTAGGCCACCTCCTCGCCCACGTATCGGCAAGTTTCCAACTGGCAGGGTTGGTGGCCCTGACCACTGAGAAAACGCTCAAACGATACACAGCCTCTTCCTAAGTGCCCTCCTCCTGCATGCAGGGCGACTCGACCCTATTGGAATCCACAGACATTATGCGACACGGGGACACTGAACACCAGGGAAGACAGACGGCAAGCCTGTCTGCTTTGATGAGGCCCACACCACCCCATGCATCCTGGCAATTCTCCACTGCTACAGCGACACTACCGAGGAGCTCACAGCGATCAAATGCACTGTTCCTGAGGACCACAGACAGACTTTCAACGGAAGACCTCTGCCACACGAGGGGACCTGGAAGCTTGAAAGGGCACAGTGGTTGTCCACGACAGCACACCTGGCTTTGCAACAGTGCCCCCATCTCTGCCCCGCCCACGGACTGCTGCAGATCAACCTCAGGCTGTTCGAAAGGCCTGCATGCAAAACTGGCTGGCGGTGTCATGCCCCCCCGGGAGAGACACTTTCGCTTTGCACATTCCCAAACAAGGGAAGAAAGCAGCCAATAGGGATGTTCCATAACTCAACTACCTCCAAGGAGGACGGGACAGACGCCTCACAATGTCAATCTTCTCTACGTCCCGCAAGACACCCTTTGGGTGTCATTCCTCCGGCAATGGGATCACAACTCTACACAGGTTACCTACCTCACCTCATGCACTTGAACTGCCAAAGCCAACACCTCCATAGGCAGCTGATGCCAGCCCATCACGAACATGACGCATCCTTGGGAAGCCGAGGCCAGCACCTGCAACCCAATTATGACAGCCTATTCCACGACCTCACAAAGGACATGTCCTCATCATCCCTCACCTTCCTGTCCAGGCCATCAGCGACCACGCAGGTTTAAATGCAGCACTCGATCCTCACCCCACTCCACGATGCCCCACTTGGCACCAACACTGTGCTGGGTGTTAAAGTAGAGGAGCAGCCATGGGCAGCAGTGTGGCCTAATCCATCAGCCCCTTCCGCCGACGCCCAACCCGAGCCCAACCCCGCCCACTTCTCCAGCCTCACTAGGGACTCAAAAACCTCACTGTGCAAAAAGAAAGGACAGGGAGGGCCACAGGCCTGGCCTCAGGCTCCAGCAACCAACCAGGGACGCTTGCTCATTTTGGCTTCCAAAATCAACACACGAAACGGCATGCATGAAGCGTGATCCTGGCCAAAACACACCTATCCAACTGCAAGCACACTGGGCCTAGAACGGCACACACCCCGACCCTTAAGACCAGCAAGAGAGCCTGCCCCCTTGCATTCCTTCAACCGCCTTTCAGCAGGGACCCGGGATACACAGATTAGCCAGCTTATGCGCCGACACGGTCGACACTCAGACAGGAGCCCCTCCACTACTGGAGTCCTTGGTGGTGTTTGCGTGCATGTCGGCAGGGGACACTGGCCTTCAGTCCTAACAGTCCCCTACACCCGAGAGAGGAAACGTGCTGAACCTCAGTTTCGATAAGGAGACGATAGAGTGTTCTCACCCATTTTGTTCAGAGTTTCCAAGGAATGCATACAAGGGTGTCATCATCGATCCAAGCACATGCTGGGATGGTGCAGAACACAACCGGTCAGTGTGCGGGGCTCTGCAGGGGAGCCATGAGCCTGGGGTACCCCAAAAGCCTGGAGAATCCACAGCCCTCAGGCCACTCAACAAGACGAACAATCAAGCCACTCTTGCAGCCATTGGGCCCATCTGAGGAAAACCTAATATCTAATGGCACATCTTGCGGTGGTTGAATACCTACCGTCCTGAGTTATCCGCGACCATGCTCGGGAACATGGCCCCGCCTCACTTTTTCCAGTTCTTCTTAGGACCTCCAGTCGTCAGAGCACACGAAGATCTTCTTGTATTTGCCAACGGCGAGGCTTGCCCAGCAACTGCACCTGGGAAGTGGACTTGTTTCCTCAGAAGACATGATCCATACAAACATTTACCTGGGCTTGAGCTCTGAAACTGCTTCCCAAGGACCTCTATCCCTTACCGAGAACTGACTGCATGTCTGATAGTACGACTGCAGGAAGTTAGGCACATACATTGGCCGGCGTGTGAGAGGCTGTATTTCTGTGTTCACGCGTGTGACTGTGACTGCGCATGCAGACGCTCTTGTGGGTTTCTCTGTGTACCGCTGACTACGCGTCTTGGTCTCTGTGTGTCCCTGTTGCCCTGTGAAGAGGCGTCCAACAGCAAACGCCATAGTGTATACACAACACCCTGTCTAGACCCACAACTGAAAGGAGAAAGCCCCCTGTCAGCTTCCAGAGGCCGCATGCAAACTTTAACCCCCAGGGGCTGTTGAAATGCTCCACGGTCTCCCGCTCTCCCACAGCCACGACTTCTGACCAGAGCACAAAGACTGGACGAGACCTGCCTCCCGGCCGTGGGTGTGATATCTACGTGCAAATCGAGAACCT
This sequence comes from Eschrichtius robustus, assembly GCF_028021215.1. Classification (NCBI taxonomy): domain Eukaryota; kingdom Metazoa; phylum Chordata; class Mammalia; order Artiodactyla; family Eschrichtiidae; genus Eschrichtius; species Eschrichtius robustus. Next base: position 167,703 of record NW_027175425.1, read on the forward strand.
GCCAGCTACCAGCACATCTGATGTGCCCTTGGGGTCACTCCCAGCACTCCCGGAAGCAAGGGAACCTCTCATGGGCAGTCTGACAGCGACCTGCAGTTGCCTACAGGCAGGATGCAGCCTGGCACTTCTCAAGGGGCTAAGGAACTGCGGACCAAGTGCGTCTTCTCACCAACTAGACCAAATCACTTTCCATGACCCCGTGGGAATGTCCACAATGGGAAGTGTTGGGCTTCAGCAACCATGACACAGGTTGGAACGCCAGAGCAGAAATTAGGCCACCTCCTCGCCCACGTATCGGCAAGTTTCCAACTGGCAGGGTTGGTGGCCCTGACCACTGAGAAAACGCTCAAACGATACACAGCCTCTTCGTAAGTGCCCTCCTCCTGCATGCAGGGCGACTCGACCCTATTGGAAGCCACAGACATCATGAGACACGGGGACACTGAACACCAGGGAAGACAGACCGCAAGCCTGTCTGCTTTGATGAGTCCCACACCACCACATGCATCCTGGCAATTCTCCATTGCTACAGCGACACTACTGAGGAACTCACAGCGATCAAATGCACTGTTCCTGAGGACCACAGACAGACTTTCAACGGAAGACCTCTGCCACACGAGGGGACCTGGAAGCTTGAATGGGCACAGTGGTTGTCCACGACAGCACACCTGGCTTCGCAACAGTGCCCCCATCTCTGCCCTGCCCACGGACTGCTGCAGATCAACCTCAGGCTGTTCGAAAGGCCTGCATGCAAAACTGGCTGGCAGTGACATGCACCCCCGGGAGAGACACTTTCGCTTTGCACATTCCCAAACAAGGGAAGAAAGCAGCCAATAGGGATGTTCCATAACTCAACTACCTCCAAGGAGGACGGAACAGACGCCTCACAATGTCAATATTCTCTACGTCCCGCAAGACACCCTTTGGGTGTCATTCCTCCGGCAATGGGATCACAACTCTACACAGGTTACCTACCTCACCTTATGCACTTGAACTGCCAAAGACACCCCCTCCATAGGCAGCTGATGCCAGCCCATCACGAACATGACGCATCCTTGGGAAGCCGAGGCCAGCACCTGCAACCCAATTATGACAGCCTATTCCACGACCTCACAAAGGACATGTCCTCATCATCCCTCACCTTCCGGTCCAGGCCATCAGCGACCACGCAGGTTTAAATGCCCCACTCGATCCTCACCCCACTCCACGATGCCCCACTTGGCACCAACACTGTGCTGGGTGTTAAAGTAGAGGAGCAGACAAGGGCAGCAGTGTGGCCTAATCCATCAGCCCCTTTCTCCGACGCCCAACCCGAGCCCAACCCCGCCCACTTCTCCAGAATCGCTAGGGACTCAAAAACCTCTCTGTGCAAAACGCAAGGACAGGGAGGGCCACAGGCCTGGTCTCAGGCTCCAGCAACCAACCAGGGACGCTTGCTCATTTTGGCTTCCAAAATCAACACACGAAACGGCATGCACGAAGCGTGATCCTGGCCAAAACACACCTATCCAACTGCAAGCACACTGGGCCTAGACCGGCACACACCCCGACTCTTAAGACCAGCAAGATAGCCTGCCCCCTTGTATTCCTTCCACCGCCTTTCAGCAGGGACCCGGGATACACAGATAAGCCAGCTTATGCGCAGACACGGTCGATCCTCAGACAGGAGCCCCTCCACTACTGGAGTCCTTGGTGGTGTTTGCGTGCATGTCGGCAGGGGACACTGGACTTCACTCCTAACAGTCCCCTACACCCGAGAGAGGAAACGTGCTGATAGAGTGTTCTCACCCATTTTGTTCAGAGTTTCCAAGGAATGCATACAAGGTTGTCATCCTCGATCCAAGCACATGCTGGGATGGTGCAGAACACAACCGGTCAGTGTGCGGGGCTCTGCAGGGGAGCCATGAGCCTGGGGTACCCCAAAAGCCTGGAGAATCCACAGCCCTCAGGCCACTCAACAAGACGAACAATCAAGCCACTCTTGCAGCCATTGGGCCCATCTGAGGGAAACCTAATATCTAATGGCATATCTTGCGGTGGTTGAATACCTACCGTCCTGAGTTATCAGCGACCATGCTCGGGAACATGGCGTCGCCTCACTTTTTCCAGTTCTTCTTAGCACCTCCAGTCATCAGAGCACACGAAGATCTTCTTGTTTTTGCCGACCGCGAGGCTTGCCCAGCAACTGCACCTGGGAAGTGGACTGGTGTCCTCAGAGGACATGATCCATACAAACATTTACCTGGGCTTGAGCTCTGAAACTGCTTCCCAAGGACCTCTATCCCTTACCGAGAACTGACTGCATGTCTGATAGTACGACTGCAGGAAGTTAGGCACATACATTGGCCGGCTTGTGAGAGGCTGTATTTCTGTGTTCACGCGTGTGACTGTGACTGCGCACGCAGTCGCTCTTGTGGGTTTCTCTGTGTACCGCTGACTACGCGTCTTGGTCTCTGTGTGTCCCTATTGCCCTGTGAAGAGGCGTCCAACAGCAAACGCCATAGTGTATACACAACACAATGTCTAGGCCCACAACTGAAAGGAGAAAGCCCCCTGTCAGCTTCCAGAGGCCGCATGCAAACTTTAACCCCCAGGGGCTGTAGAAATGCTCCACGGGCTCCCTCTCTCCCACAGCCACGCCTTCTGACCAGAGCACAAAGACTGGACGAGACCTGCCCTCCGGCCATGGATGTGACATCTACGTGCAACTCGAGAACCTGCCAGCTACCAGCACATCTGATGTGCACTTGGGGTCACTCCCAGCACTTTCGGAAGCAAGGGAACTCCCATGGGTGAGCCGACACCGACCTACAGCATTCTACTGGCAAGATGCAGCCTGAAACCCCTCAAGGGGCTAAAGAACATCGAACAAAGTGCAACTTCTTGCCAACTAGGCCTAATCACTTTCCTTTGACCGGTGGGAATGCCCACCACAGGAAGCAGTGGGCTTCAGAATCCATGACCCATGTTGGAACCCCACAGCGGAAACTAGGCCACCTTCCCGGCCATGTCTCAGGCAGCTCCCATCCTGCAAGGTTCGCGGCCCTGACCCCTAAGGAACCGTTCAAACGCTCAACAGCCTCGTCCAACGTGCCCTACTCCAGCCAGCAGGGCGACGCGTCCCTACTGGAAGCCACAGACATCTTCCGAACACGGGAACAAGGAACACCAGGGAAGACAGACCGCAAGCCTGTCTGCTTTGAAGATGCTGATCCCACCTGATGCATCCTGGAAATTCTCCACTGCCACAGTGACACCACTGAGGAACTCAGAGTGATCAAAGTCGTGGTCCCTTAGGACCACAGACAGACTTGGAACGGAAGACCTCTGCCATGTGAGGGGACTTGGAAGCCTGAAAGGGAAGAGTGGCTGGCCTTGGCAGCGCACCAGGGATGGCAACAATGCCCCCTTCTCTGCCCCGCCAACGGACTGCTCTGGATAAAGCTCTGGCTATTCGAAAGGCCTGCATGCCACACGGGCCGGCCGCATCATGCCCTCCGGCAGAAACACTATCGCGTTGCACATTCCCAAAAGTGGGAAAAGAGCGACCAAAGGGCTTGTTTGCATAACTCACCTACCCCCAAGAAGGCCGGCACAGATGCCTCAGCATGTTCGTCTTCTCTATGTCCCGCAAGACACCCGTGGGGAGTCACTCCTCTGGAAACGGGATTGCAAATCTTCACAGGTAACCTACCTCACTGCATCCTCATGAACTGCCAAAGCCATCCCCACCATAGGCAGCTGATGCCAGGCCATCACGAACAAGACACATCCTTGGGAAGCCGAGGCCAGCGCCTGCAACCCAATGATGACAGCCCATCCCACGACATCACACAGGACCTGTCCTCATGATACCTTACCTTTCTCTCCAGGGCAGCAGCAACTACGCAGGCTTAAATGCAGCACTCGATCCTCACCCCACTCCACGATGATCCACTTAGCGCCAACAGTGTGCTGGCAGCTTCAGGGGCAGCAGCGAGGCCTAATCCATCAGCCCCCTTCCGCCATCACCAAACTCCATCCCACCCCCGCCCACTGCTCCAGCCCCACCGGGCACTCAAGAACCTCACCGCACCAAACACAACAACAGAGAGGGCCACAGGCCTGGCCTGAGGCTCCAGGCTCCAACCAGGGAACCTTGCTCATTTTGGCTTCCAAAATCAACAACCGAAGCGGCATGCACAAAGCGTGATCCTGGTCAAAACACACTTCTCCAAGTGAAAGCTCACTGGGCCCACACCAGCACACACTCCGACTCTGAAGACTAGCAGGAGAGCCTGCCCCCTTGCATTCCCTCACGGCCTTTTAGCAGGGACCGCGGATTCATAGATGACCCAGCTTATGGGCAGACACGGTCGACCCTCAGACAGAAGCCCCTCCAATGCTAGAGCCCTTAGTGGTGTTGGCATGCATGTCAGCAGGGGATGTTGGCCCTCACTCCTAACTGTCCCCGACCCCCGAGAGAAACGTGCTGGACCTCAGTTGCGATGAGGAGACCGTAGAGCTTTCTCACTCATTTTGTTCAGATTTTCCAAGGAATGCATACAAGGGTGTCATCATCGATCCAAGCACATGCTGGGACGCTGCAGAACACAAACGGGCAGGCCGTGGGGCTCTGCAGAGGAGCCATGAGCCAGAAGTACTCCAACAGCCTGGGGAATCCACAGTCCTCAGGCCACTCAGCAAGACCAACAATCAATCCACTCTTTCAGCCATTGGACCCATCTGAGGAAAACCTAATATCCAATGGCACATCTTAGTATGCGTGAATGCTACTGTCCTGAGTTATCCCCAGCCACGCTCAGCAACGTGCGCCTGCTCTACTTTTTCCAGTTCCCCTTAGCATATCCAGTCATCAGACAACACGAAGGTCTTCTTGTTTTTGCCGACGGCCAGCCTTACCCTGCAACTGCACCTGAGAAGTTGACAGAAATCATGCGGCTTCTGAATTGCACCACAGTCCTCAGAGAACGATTCTTGTGAAAACTTACCTGCGTGTGAGCCCGGAACCTGCTTCCCAAGTACCACTATTCCTTACCGAAAACGGATTGCGTGTCTCACAGCACGACTGGAGGAAGTTAGGCATGTATGTTGGCCGGTGTGTGAGACGCTGTATGTGTGTACTCACGCGTGTGGGCGTGTGTGACTGTGACTGCGCACGAAGATGCACTCGTGGGTTCCGGTGTGTGCCGCTGAATACGCGTCTTGGTCTCTGGGTGTCCCTGTGGCCCTCTGCAGGCGCCTCCAACAGTAAACGCCATAGTTTATACACACCATCCTGGATGGACCCCCAACTGAAAGGAGAAAGTCCCCTGTCAGCTTCAAGAGGCTACATGCGAACTTTGACCCCAGGGACTGTTGAAATAGCCCACAGACTCCCGCACTCTCACAGCCACGCCTTGTGAGCAAAGCACAAAGACTGGACGAGACCTGCCTCCCGGCCGTGTCTGTCACATCTATGTGGACCTGGAGACCCTGCCACCTACCAGCACATCTGATGTGCCCTTGGGGTCACTCCCAGCACTCCCGGAAGCAAGGGAACCTCCCGTGGGTGGGCTGACTGCGACCTGCAGTTGCCTACAGGCAAGATGCAGCCCGGCACTTCTCAAGGGGCTAAGGAACAGCGGACCAAGTGCGTCTTCACACCAACTAGAACAAATCACTTTCCATGACCCCGTGGGAATGTCCACAATGGGAAGTGTTGGGCTTCAGCAACCATGACACAGGTTGGAACACCAGAGCAGAAATTAGGCCACCTCCCCGCCCACGTATCGGCAAGTTTCCAACTGGCAGGGTTGGTGGCCCTGACCACTGAGAAAACGCTCAAACGATACACAGCCTCTTCCTAAGTGCCCTCCTCCTGCATGCAGGGCGACTCGACCCTATCGGAAGCCACAGACATCATGCGACACGGGGACACTGAACACCAGGGAAGACAGACCGGAAGCCTGTCTGCTTTGATGAGGCCCACACCACCCCATGCATCCTGGCAATTCTCCACTGCTACAGCGACACTACTGAGGAACTCACAGCAATCACATGCACTGTTCCTGAGGACCACAGACAGACTTTCAACGGAAGACCTCTGCCACACGAGGGGACCTGGAAGCTTGAAAGGGCACAGTGGTTGTCCACGACAGCACACCTGGCTTTGCAACAGTGCCCCCATCTCTGCCCCGCCCACGGACTGCTGCAGATCAACCTCAGGCTGTTCGAAAGGCCTGCATGCCAAACTGGCTGGCATGACATGCACCCCCGGGAGAGACACTTTCGCTTTGCACATTCCCAAACAAGGGAAGAAAGCAGCCAATAGGGATGTTCCATAACTCAACTACCTCCAAGGAGGACGGCACAGACGCCTCACAATGTCAATCTTCTCTACGTCCCGCAAGACACCCTTTGGGTGTCATTCCTCCGGCAATGGGATCACAACTCTACACAGGTTACCTACCTCACCTCATGCACTTGAACTGCCAAAGGCACCCCCTCGATAGGCTGCTGATGCCAGACCATCACGAACATGACGCAGACTTGGAAAGCCGAGGCCAGCACCTGCAACCAAATTATGACAGCCTATTCCACGACCTCACAAAGGACATGTCCTCATCATCCCTTACCTTCCTATCCAGGCCATCAGCGACCATGCAGTTTTAAATGCAGCACTCGATCCTCACCACACTCCACGATGCCCCACTTGGCAGCAACACTGTGCTGGGTGTTAAAGTAGAGGAGCAGACAAGGGCAGCAGTGTGGCCTAATCCATCAGCCCCTTCAGCTGACGCCCACTCCGAGCCCAACCCCGCCCACTTCTCCAGGCTCACTAGGGACTCAAAAACCTCACTGTGCAAAACGCAAGGACAGGGAGGGCCACAGACCTGGCCTCAGGCTCCAGCAACCAACCAGGGACGCTTGCTCCTTTTGGCTTCCAAAATCAACACACGAAACGGCATGCACGAAGCGTGATCCTGGCCAATACACACCTATCCAACTGCAAGCACACTGGGCCTAGACCGGCACACACCCCGACTCTTAAGACCAGCAAGAGAGCCTGCCCCCTTGCATTCCTTCCACCGCCTTTCAGCAGGGAACCGGGATACACAGATAAGCCAGCTTATGCGCAGACACGGTCGAACCTCAGACAGGAGCCCCTCCACTACTGGAGTCCTTGGTGGTGTTTGCGTGCATGTCGGCAGGGGACACTGGACTTCACTCCTAACAGTCCCCTATACCCGAGAGAGGAAACGTGCTGAACCTCAGTTTCGATAAGGAGACGATAGAGTGTTCTCACCCATTTTGTACAGAGTTTCCAAGGAATGCATACAAGAGTGTCATCCTCGATCCAAGCACATGCTGGGATGGTGCAGAACACAACCGGGCAGTGTGCGGGGCTCTGCAGGGGAGCCATGAGCCTGGGGTACCCCAAAAGCCTGGAGAATCCACAGCCCTCAGGCCACTCAACAAGACGAACAATCAAGCCACTCTTGCAGCCATTGGGCCCATCTGAGGGAAACCTAATATCTAATGGCATATCTTGCGGTGGTTGAATACCTACCGTCCTGAGTTATCAGCGACCGTGCTCGGGAACATGGCCCCGCCTCACTTTTTCCAGTTCTTCTTAGCACCTCCAGTCGTCAGAGCACACGATGATCTTCTTGTTTTTGCCGACCGCGAGGCTTGCCCAGCAACTGCACCTGGGAAGTGGACTGGTGTCCTCAGAGGACATGATCCATACAAACATTTACCTGGGCTTGAGCTCTGAAACTGCTTCCCAAGGACCTCTATCCCTTACCGAGAACTGACTGCATGTCTGATAGTACGACTGCAGGAAGTTAGGCACATACATTGGCCGGCTTGTGAGAGGCTGTATTTCTGTGTTCACGCGTGTGACTGTGACTGCGCACGCAGACGCTCTTGTGGGTTTCTCTGTGTACCGCTGACTACGCGTCTTGGTCTCTGTGTGTCCCTGTAGCCCTGTGAAGAGGCGTCCAACAATAAACGCCATAGTTTCTACACAACACCCTGTCTAGACCCACAACTGAAAGGAGAAAGCCCCCTGTCAGCTTCCAGAGGCCGCATGCAAACTTTAACCCCCAAGGGCTGTTGAAATGCTCCACGGGCTCCCGCTCTCCCACAGCCACAGCTTCTGACCAGAGCACAAACACTGGACGAGACCTGCTTCCGGGCCGTGGGTGTGACATCTACGTGCAACTCGAGAACCTGCCAGCTACCAGCACATCTGATGTGCACTTGGGGTCACTCCCAGCACTTTCGGAAGCAAGGGAACTCCCATGGGTGAGCCGACACCGACCTACAGCATTCTACTGGCAAGATGCAGCCTGAAACCCCTCAAGGGGCTAAAGAACATCGAACAAAGTGCAACTTCTTGCCAACTAGGCCTAATCACTTTCCTTTGACCCGTGGGAATGCCCACCACAGGAAGCAGTGGGCTTCAGCAGCCATGACCCATGTTGGAACCTCACAGCGGAAACTAGGCCACCTTCCCGGCCATGTCTCAGGCAGCTCCCATCCTGCAAGTTTCGCGGCCCTGATCCCTAAGGAACCGCTCAAACGCTCAACAGCCTCGTCCAACGTGCCTTACTCCAGCCAGCAGTGCGACGCGTCCGTAGTGGAAGCCACAGACATCTTCCGAACACGGGAACAAGGAACACCAGGGAAGACAGACCGCAAGCCTGTCTGCTTTGAAGATGCTGATCCCACCTGATGCATCCTGGAAATTCTCCACTGCCACAGTGACACCATTGAGGAACTCAGAGTGATCAGAGGCGTGGTCCCCGAGGACCACAGACAGACTTGCAACGGAAGACCTCTGCCATGTGAGGGGACTTGGAAGCCTGAAAGGGAAGAGTGGCTGGCCTTGGCAGCGCACCAGGGATGGCAACAGTGCCCCCTTCTCTGCCCCGCCAACGGACTGCTCTGGATAAAGCTCTGGCTATTCGAAAGGCCTGCATGCCACACGGGCCGGCCGCGTCATGCCCTCCGGCAGAAACACTATCGCGTTGCACATTCCCAAAAGTGGGAAAAGAGTGACCAAAGGGCTTGTTTGCATAACTCACCTACCCCCAAGAAGGCCGGCACAGATGCCTCAGCATGTCCGTCTTCTCTATGTCCCGCAAGACACCCGTGGGGAGTCACTCCTCTGGAAACGGGATTGCAACTCTTCACAGGTAACCTACCTCACTGCATCCTCATGAACTGCCAAAGCCATCCCCACCATAGGCAGCTGATGCCAGGCCATCACGAACAAGACACATCCTTGGGAAGCCGAGGCCAGCGCCTGAAACCCAATGATGACAGCCCATCCCACGACATCACACAGGACCTGTCCTCATCATACCTTAACTTTCTCTCCAGGGCAGCAGCCACTACGCAGGCTTAAATGCAGCACTCGATCCTCACCCCACTCCACGATGATCCACTTAGCGCCAACAGTGTGCTGGAAGCTTCAGGGGCAGCAGTGAGGCCTAATCCATCAGCCCCCTTCCGCCATCACCAAACTCCATCCCACCCCCTCCACCTGCTCCAGCCCCACCGGGCACTCAAGAACCTCACCGCACCAAACACAACAACAGAGAGGGCCACAGGCCTGGCCTGAGGCTCCAGGCTCCAACCAGGGAACCTTGCTCATTTTGGCTTCCAAAATCAACCACCGAAGCGGCATGCACAAAGCGTGATCCTGGTCAAAACACACTTCTCCAAGTGAAAGCTCACTGGGCCCACACCAGCACACACTCCGACTCTGAAGACTAGCAGGAGAGCCTGCCCCCTTGCATTCCCTCACGGCCTTTTAGCAGGGACCGCGGATTCATAGATGACCCAGCTTATTGGCAGACACGGTCGACCCTCAGACAGGAGCCCCTCCAATGCTAGAGCCCTTAGTGGTGTTGGCATGCATGTCAGCAGGGGATGTTGGCCCTCACTCCTAACTGTCCCCTACCCCCGAGAGGAAACCTGCTGGACCTCAGTTGCGATGAGGAGACCGTAGAGCTTTCTCACTCATTTTGTTCAGATTTTCCAAGGAATGCATACAAGGGTGTCATCATCGATCCAAGCACATGCTGGGACGCTGCAGAACACAAACGGGCAGGCCGTGGGGCTCTGCAGAGGAGCCATGAGCCAGAAGTACTCCAACAGCCTGGGGAATCCACAGTCCTCAGGCCACTCAGCAAGACCAACAATCAATCCACTCTTGCAGCCATTGGACCCACTTGAGGAAAACCTAATATCCAATGGCACATCTTAGTATGCGTGAATGCTACTGTCCTGAGTTATCCCCAGCCACGCTCAGCAACGTGCGCCTGCTCCACTTTTTCCAGTTCCCCTTAGCACATCCAGTCATCAGACAACACGAAGGTCTTCTTGTCTTTGCCGACGGCCAGACTTACCCTGCAACTGCACCTGAGAAGTGGACAGAAATCATGCAGGCTTCTGAATTGCACCACAGTCCTCAGAGCACGATTCTTGTGAAAACTTACCTGCGTGTGAGCCTGGAACCTGCTTCCCAAGTTCCACTATTCCTTACCGAAAACGGATTGCGTGTCTCACAGCACGACTGGAGGAAGTTAGGCATGTATGTTGGCCGGTGTGTGAGACGCTGTATGTGTGTACTCACGCGTGTGGGCGTGTGTGACTGTGACTGCGCACGAAGATGCACTCGTGGGTTCCGGTGTGTGCCGCTGAATACGCGTCTTGGTCTCTGGGTGTCCCTGTGGCCCTCTGCAGACGCCTCCAACAGTAAACGCCATAGTTTATACACACCATCCTGGATGGACCCCCAACTGAAAGGAGAAAGACCCCTGTCAGCTTCAAGAGGCCACATGCGAACTTTGACCCCCAGGGACTGTTGAAATAGCCCACAGACTCCCGCACTCTCACAGCCACGCCTTGTGAGCAAAGCACAAAGACTGGACGAGACCTGCCTCCCGGCCGTGTCTGTCACATCTATGTGGACCTGGAGACCCCGCCACCTACCAGCACATCTGATGTGCCCTTGGGGTCACTCCCAGCACTCCCGGAAGCAAGGGAACCTCCCATGGGCGGGCTGACTGCGACCTGCAGTTGCCTACAGGCAAGATGCAGCCCGGCACTTCTCAAGGGGCTAAGGAACAGCGGACCAAGTGCGTCTTCACACCAACTAGAACAAATCACTTTCCATGACCCCGTGGGAATGTCCACAATGGGAAGTGTTGGGCTTCAGCAACCATGACACAGGTTGGAACACCAGAGCAGAAATTAGGCCACCTCCTCGCCCACGTATCGGCAAGTTTCCAACTGGCAGGGTTGGTGGCCCTGACCACTGAGAAAACGCTCAAACGATACACAGCCTCTTCCTAAGTGCCCTCCTCCTGCATGCAGGGCGACTCGACCCTATTGGAATCCACAGACATTATGCGACACGGGGACACTGAACACCAGGGAAGACAGACGGCAAGCCTGTCTGCTTTGATGAGGCCCACACCACCCCATGCATCCTGGCAATTCTCCACTGCTACAGCGACACTACCGAGGAACTCACAGCGATCAAATGCACTGTTCCTGAGGACCACAGACAGACTTTCAACGGAAGACCTCTGCCACACGAGGGGACCTGGAAGCTTGAAAGGGCACAGTGGTTGTCCACGACAGCACACCTGGCTTTGCAACAGTGCCCCCATCTCTGCCCCGCCCACGGACTGCTGCAGATCAACCTCAGGCTGTTCGAAAGGCCTGCATGCAAAACTGGCTGGCGGTGTTATGCCCCCCCGGGAGAGACACTTTCGCTTTGCACATTCCCAAACAAGGGAAGAAAGCAGCCAATAGGGATGTTCCATAACTCAACTACCTCCAAGGAGGACGGGACAGACGCCTCACAATGTCAATCTTCTCTACGTCCCGCAAGACACCCTTTGGGTGTCATTCCTCCGGCAATGGGATCACAACTCTACACAGGTTACCTACCTCACCTCATGCACTTGAACTGCCAAAGCCAACACCTCCATAGGCAGCTGATGCCAGCCCATCACGAACATGACGCATCCTTGGGAAGCCGAGGCCAGCACCTGCAACCCAATTATGACAGCCTATTCCACGACCTCACAAAGGACATGTCCTCATCATCCCTCACCTTCCTGTCCAGGCCATCAGCCACCACGCAGGTTTAAATGCAGCACTCCATCCTCACCCCACTCCACGATGCCCCACTTGGCACCAACACTGTGCTGGGTGTTAAAGTAGAGGAGCAGCCATGGGCAGCAGTGTGGCCTAATCCATCAGCCCCTTCCGCCGACGCCCAACCCGAGCCCAACCCCGCCCACTTCTCCAGCCTCACTAGGGACTCAAAAACCTCACTGTGCAAAAAGAAAGGACAGGGAGGGCCACAGGCCTGGCCTCAGGCTCCAGCAACCAACCAGGGACGCTTGCTCATTTTGGCTTCCAAAATCAACACACGAAACGGCATGCATGAAGCGTGATCCTGGCCAAAACACACCTATCCAACTGCAAGCACACTGGGCCTAGAACGGCACACACCCCGACCCTTAAGACCAGCAAGAGAGCCTGCCCCCTTGCATTCCTTCAACCGCCTTTCAGCAGGGACCCGGGATACACAGATTAGCCAGCTTATGCGCCGACACGGTCGACACTCAGACAGGAGCCCCTCCACTACTGGAGTCCTTGGTGGTGTTTGCGTGCATGTCGGCAGGGGACACTGGCCTTCAGTCCTAACAGTCCCCTACACCCGAGAGAGGAAACGTGCTGAACCTCAGTTTCGATAAGGAGACGATAGAGTGTTCTCACCCATTTTGTTCAGAGTTTCCAAGGAATGCATACAAGGGTGTCATCATCGATCCAAGCACATGCTGGGATGGTGCAGAACACAACCGGTCAGTGTGCGGGGCTCTGCAGGGGAGCCATGAGCCTGGGGTACCCCAAAAGCCTGGAGAATCCACAGCCCTCAGGCCACTCAACAAGACGAACAATCAAGCCACTCTTGCAGCCATTGGGCCCATCTGAGGAAAACCTAATATCTAATGGCACATCTTGCGGTGGTTGAATACCTACCGTCCTGAGTTATCCGCGACCATGCTCGGGAACATGGCCCCGCCTCACTTTTTCCAGTTCTTCTTAGGACCTCCAGTCATCAGAGCACACGAAGATCTTCTTGTATTTGCCAACGGCGAGGCTTGCCCAGCAACTGCACCTGGGAAGTGGACTTGTTTCCTCAGAAGACATGATCCATACAAACATTTACCTGGGCTTGAGCTCTGAAACTGCTTCCCAAGGACCTCTATCCCTTACCGAGAACTGACTGCATGTCTGATAGTACGACTGCAGGAAGTTAGGCACATACATTGGCCGGCGTGTGAGAGGCTGTATTTCTGTGTTCACGCGTGTGACTGTGACTGCGCATGCAGACGCTCTTGTGGGTTTCTCTGTGTACCGCTGACTACGCGTCTTGGTCTCTGTGTGTCCCTGTTGCCCTGTGAAGAGGCGTCCAACAGCAAACGCCATAGTGTATACACAACACCCTGTCTAGACCCACAACTGAAAGGAGAAAGCCCCCTGTCAGCTTCCAGAGGCCGCATGCAAACTTTAACCCCCAGGGGCTGTTGAAATGCTCCACGGTCTCCCGCTCTCCCACAGCCACGACTTCTGACCAGAGCACAAAGACTGGACGAGACCTGCCTCCCGGCCGTGGGTGTGATATCTACGTGCAAATCGAGAACCTGCCAGCTACCAGCACATCTGATGTGCCCTTGGGGTCACTCCCAGCACTCCCGGAAGCAAGGGAACCTCTCATGGGCAGTCTGACAGCGACCTGCAGTTGCCTACAGGCAGGATGCAGCCCGGCACTTCTCAAGGGGCTAAGGAACTGCGGACCAAGTGCGTCTTCTCACCAACTAGACCAAATCACTTTCCATGACCCCGTGGGAATGTCCACAATGGGAAGTGTTGGGCTTCAGCAACCATGACACAGGTTGGAACGCCAGAGCAGAAATTAGGCCACCTCCTCGCCCACGTATCGGCAAGTTTCCAACTGGCAGGGTTGGTGGCCCTGACCACTGAGAAAACGCTCAAACGATACACAGCCTCTTCGTAAGTGCCCTCCTCCTGCATGCAGGGCGACTCGACCCTATTGGAAGCCACAGACATCATGAGACACGGGGACACTGAACACCAGGGAAGACAGACCGCAAGCCTGTCTGCTTTGATGAGTCCCACACCACCACATGCATCCTGGCAATTCTCCATTGCTACAGCGACACTACTGAGGAACTCACAGCGATCAAATGCACTGTTCCTGAGGACCACAGACAGACTTTCAACGGAAGACCTCTGCCACACGAGGGGACCTGGAAGCTTGAATGGGCACAGTGGTTGTCCACGACAGCACACCTGGCTTCGCAACAGTGCCCCCATCTCTGCCCTGCCCACGGACTGCTGCAGATCAACCTCAGGCTGTTCGAAAGGCCTGCATGCAAAACTGGCTGGCAGTGACATGCACCCCCGGGAGAGACACTTTCGCTTTGCACATTCCCAAACAAGGGAAGAAAGCAGCCAATAGGGATGTTCCATAACTCAACTACCTCCAAGGAGGACGGAACAGACGCCTCACAATGTCAATATTCTCTACGTCCCGCAAGACACCCTTTGGGTGTCATTCCTCCGGCAATGGGATCACAACTCTACACAGGTTACCTACCTCACCTTATGCACTTGAACTGCCAAAGACACCCCCTCCATAGGCAGCTGATGCCAGCCCATCACGAACATGACGCATCCTTGGGAAGCCGAGGCCAGCACCTGCAACCCAATTATGACAGCCTATTCCACGACCTCACAAAGGACATGTCCTCATCATCCCTCACCTTCCGGTCCAGGCCATCAGCGACCACGCAGGTTTAAATGCCCCACTCGATCCTCACCCCACTCCACGATGCCCCACTTGGCACCAACACTGTGCTGGGTGTTAAAGTAGAGGAGCAGACAAGGGCAGCAGTGTGGCCTAATCCATCAGCCCCTTTCTCCGACGCCCAACCCGAGCCCAACCCCGCCCACTTCTCCAGAATCGCTAGGGACTCAAAAACCTCTCTGTGCAAAACGCAAGGACAGGGAGTGCCACAGGCCTGGTCTCAGGCTCCAGCAACCAACCAGGGACGCTTGCTCATTTTGGCTTCCAAAATCAACACACGAAACGGCATGCACGAAGCGTGATCCTGGCCAAAACACACCTATCCAACTGCAAGCACACTGGGCCTAGACCGGCACACACCCCGACTCTTAAGACCAGCAAGATAGCCTGCCCCCTTGTATTCCTTCCACCGCCTTTCAGCAGGGACCCGGGATACACAGATAAGCCAGCTTATGCGCAGACACGGTCGATCCTCAGACAGGAGCCCCTCCACTACTGGAGTCCTTGGTGGTGTTTGCGTGCATGTCGGCAGGGGACACTGGACTTCACTCCTAACAGTCCCCTACACCCGAGAGAGGAAACGTGCTGAACCTCAGCTTCGATAAGGAGACGATAGAGTGTTCTCACCCATTTTGTTCAGAGTTTCCAAGGAATGCATACAAGGTTGTCATCCTCGATCCAAGCACATGCTGGGATGGTGCAGAACACAACCGGTCAGTGTGCGGGGCTCTGCAGGGGAGCCATGAGCCTGGGGTACCCCAAAAGCCTGGAGAATCCACAGCCCTCAGGCCACTCAACAAGACGAACAATCAAGCCACTCTTGCAGCCATTGGGCCCATCTGAGGGAAACCTAATATCTAATGGCATATCTTGCGGTGGTTGAATACCTACCGTCCTGAGTTATCAGCGACCATGCTCGGGAACATGGCGTCGCCTCACTTTTTCCAGTTCTTCTTAGCACCTCCAGTCATCAGAGCACACGAAGATCTTCTTGTTTTTGCCGACCGCGAGGCTTGCCCAGCAACTGCACCTGGGAAGTGGACTGGTGTCCTCAGAGGACATGATCCATACAAACATTTACCTGGGCTTGAGCTCTGAAACTGCTTCCCAAGGACCTCTATCCCTTACCGAGAACTGACTGCATGTCTGATAGTACGACTGCAGGAAGTTAGGCACATACATTGGCCGGCTTGTGAGAGGCTGTATTTCTGTGTTCACGCGTGTGACTGTGACTGCGCACGCAGTCGCTCTTGTGGGTTTCTCTGTGTACCGCTGACTACGCGTCTTGGTCTCTGTGTGTCCCTATTGCCCTGTGAAGAGGCGTCCAACAGCAAACGCCATAGTGTATACACAACACAATGTCTAGGCCCACAACTGAAAGGAGAAAGCCCCCTGTCAGCTTCCAGAGGCCGCATGCAAACTTTAACCCCCAGGGGCTGTAGAAATGCTCCACGGGCTCCCTCTCTCCCACAGCCACGCCTTCTGACCAGAGCACAAAGACTGGACGAGACCTGCCTCCCGGCCATGGATGTGACATCTACGTGCAACTCGAGAACCTGCCAGCTACCAGCACATCTGATGTGCACTTGGGGTCACTCCCAGCACTTTCGGAAGCAAGGGAACTCCCATGGGTGAGCCGACACCGACCTACAGCATTCTACTGGCAAGATGCAGCCTGAAACCCCTCAAGGGGCTAAAGAACATCGAACAAAGTGCAACTTCTTGCCAACTAGGCCTAATCACTTTCCTTTGACCGGTGGGAATGCCCACCACAGGAAGCAGTGGGCTTCAGAATCCATGACCCATGTTGGAACCCCACAGCGGAAACTAGGCCACCTTCCCGGCCATGTCTCAGGCAGCTCCCATCCTGCAAGGTTCGCGGCCCTGACCCCTAAGGAACCGTTCAAACGCTCAACAGCCTCGTCCAACGTGCCCTACTCCAGCCAGCAGGGCGACGCGTCCCTACTGGAAGCCACAGACATCTTCCGAACACGGGAACAAGGAACACCAGGGAAGACAGACCGCAAGCCTGTCTGCTTTGAAGATGCTGATCCCACCTGATGCATCCTGGAAATTCTCCACTGCCACAGTGACACCACTGAGGAACTCAGAGTGATCAAAGTCGTGGTCCCTTAGGACCACAGACAGACTTGCAACGGAAGACCTCTGCCATGTGAGGGGACTTGGAAGCCTGAAAGGGAAGAGTGGCTGGCCTTGGCAGCGCACCAGGGATGGCAACAGTGCCCCCTTCTCTGCCCCGCCAACGGACTGCTCTGGATAAAGCTCTGGCTATTCGAAAGGCCTGCATGCCACACGGGCCGGCCGCATCATGCCCTCCGGCAGAAACACTATCGCGTTGCACATTCCCAAAAGTGGGAAAAGAGCGACCAAAGGGCTTGTTTGCATAACTCACCTACCCCCAAGAAGGCCGGCACAGATGCCTCAGCATGTTCGTCTTCTCTATGTCCCGCAAGACACCCGTGGGGAGTCACTCCTCTGGAAACGGGATTGCAAATCTTCACAGGTAACCTACCTCACTGCATCCTCATGAACTGCCAAAGCCATCCCCACCATAGGCAGCTGATGCCAGGCCATCACGAACAAGACACATCCTTGGGAAGCCGAGGCCAGCGCCTGCAACCCAATGATGACAGCCCATCCCACGACATCACACAGGACCTGTCCTCATGATACCTTACCTTTCTCTCCAGGGCAGCAGCAACTACGCAGGCTTAAATGCAGCACTCGATCCTCACCCCACTCCACGATGATCCACTTAGCGCCAACAGTGTGCTGGCAGCTTCAGGGGCAGCAGCGAGGCCTAATCCATCAGCCCCCTTCCGCCATCACCAAACTCCATCCCACCCCCGCCCACTGCTCCAGCCCCACCGGGCACTCAAGAACCTCACCGCACCAAACACAACAACAGAGAGGGCCACAGGCCTGGCCTGAGGCTCCAGGCTCCAACCAGGGAACCTTGCTCATTTTGGCTTCCAAAATCAACAACCGAAGCGGCATGCACAAAGCGTGATCCTGGTCAAAACACACTTCTCCAAGTGAAAGCTCACTGGGCCCACACCAGCACACACTCCGACTCTGAAGACTAGCAGGAGAGCCTGCCCCCTTGCATTCCCTCACGGCCTTTTAGCAGGGACCGCGGATTCATAGATGACCCAGCTTATGGGCAGACACGGTCGACCCTCAGACAGGAGCCCCTCCAATGCTAGAGCCCTTAGTGGTGTTGGCATGCATGTCAGCAGGGGATGTTGGCCCTCACTCCTAACTGTCCCCGACCCCCGAGAGAAACGTGCTGGACCTCAGTTGCGATGAGGAGACCGTAGAGCTTTCTCACTCATTTTGTTCAGATTTTCCAAGGAATGCATACAAGGGTGTCATCATCGATCCAAGCACATGCTGGGACGCTGCAGAACACAAACGGGCAGGCCGTGGGGCTCTGCAGAGGAGCCATGAGCCAGAAGTACTCCAACAGCCTGGGGAATCCACAGTCCTCAGGCCACTCAGCAAGACCAACAATCAATCCACTCTTTCAGCCATTGGACCCATCTGAGGAAAACCTAATATCCAATGGCACATCTTAGTATGCGTGAATGCTACTGTCCTGAGTTATCCCCAGCCACGCTCAGCAACGTGCGCCTGCTCTACTTTTTCCAGTTCCCCTTAGCATATCCAGTCATCAGACAACACGAAGGTCTTCTTGTTTTTGCCGACGGCCAGCCTTACCCTGCAACTGCACCTGAGAAGTTGACAGAAATCATGCGGCTTCTGAATTGCACCACAGTCCTCAGAGAACGATTCTTGTGAAAACTTACCTGCGTGTGAGCCCGGAACCTGCTTCCCAAGTACCACTATTCCTTACCGAAAACGGATTGCGTGTCTCACAGCACGACTGGAGGAAGTTAGGCATGTATGTTGGCCGGTGTGTGAGACGCTGTATGTGTGTACTCACGCGTGTGGGCGTGTGTGACTGTGACTGCGCACGAAGATGCACTCGTGGGTTCCGGTGTGTGCCGCTGAATACGCGTCTTGGTCTCTGGGTGTCCCTGTGGCCCTCTGCAGGCGCCTCCAACAGTAAACGCCATAGTTTATACACACCATCCTGGATGGACCCCCAACTGAAAGGAGAAAGTCCCCTGTCAGCTTCAAGAGGCTACATGCGAACTTTGACCCCAGGGACTGTTGAAATAGCCCACAGACTCCCGCACTCTCACAGCCACGCCTTGTGAGCAAAGCACAAAGACTGGACGAGACCTGCCTCCCGGCCGTGTCTGTCACATCTATGTGGACCTGGAGACCCTGCCACCTACCAGCACATCTGATGTGCCCTTGGGGTCACTCCCAGCACTCCCGGAAGCAAGGGAACCTCCCGTGGGTGGGCTGACTGCGACCTGCAGTTGCCTACAGGCAAGATGCAGCCCGGCACTTCTCAAGGGGCTAAGGAACAGCGGACCAAGTGCGTCTTCACACCAACTAGAACAAATCACTTTCCATGACCCCGTGGGAATGTCCACAATGGGAAGTGTTGGGCTTCAGCAACCATGACACAGGTTGGAACACCAGAGCAGAAATTAGGCCACCTCCCCGCCCACGTATCGGCAAGTTTCCAACTGGCAGGGTTGGTGGCCCTGACCACTGAGAAAACGCTCAAACGATACACAGCCTCTTCCTAAGTGCCCTCCTCCTGCATGCAGGGCGACTCGACCCTATCGGAAGCCACAGACATCATGCGACACGGGGACACTGAACACCAGGGAAGACAGACCGGAAGCCTGTCTGCTTTGATGAGGCCCACACCACCCCATGCATCCTGGCAATTCTCCACTGCTACAGCGACACTACTGAGGAACTCACAGCAATCACATGCACTGTTCCTGAGGACCACAGACAGACTTTCAACGGAAGACCTCTGCCACACGAGGGGACCTGGAAGCTTGAAAGGGCACAGTGGTTGTCCACGACAGCACACCTGGCTTTGCAACAGTGCCCCCATCTCTGCCCCGCCCATGGACTGCTGCAGATCAACCTCAGGCTGTTCGAAAGGCCTGCATGCCAAACTCGCTGGCATGACATGCACCCCCGGGAGAGACACTTTCGCTTTGCACATTCCCAAACAAGGGAAGAAAGCAGCCAATAGGGATGTTCCATAACTCAACTACCTCCAAGGAGGACGGCACAGACGCCTCACAATGTCAATCTTCTCTACGTCCCGCAAGACACCCTTTGGGTGTCATTCCTCCGGCAATGGGATCACAACTCTACACAGGTTACCTACCTCACCTCATGCACTTGAACTGCCAAAGGCACCCCCTCGATAGGCTGCTGATGCCAGACCATCACGAACATGACGCAGACTTGGAAAGCCGAGGCCAGCACCTGCAACCAAATTATGACAGCCTATTCCACGACCTCACAAAGGACATGTCCTCATCATCCCTTACCTTCCTATCCAGGCCATCAGCGACCATGCAGTTTTAAATGCAGCACTCGATCCTCACCACACTCCACGATGCCCCACTTGGCAGCAACACTGTGCTGGGTGTTAAAGTAGAGGAGCAGACAAGGGCAGCAGTGTGGCCTAATCCATCAGCCCCTTCAGCTGACGCCCACTCCGAGCCCAACCCCGCCCACTTCTCCAGGCTCACTAGGGACTCAAAAACCTCACTGTGCAAAACGCAAGGACAGGGAGGGCCACAGACCTGGCCTCAGGCTCCAGCAACCAACCAGGGACGCTTGCTCCTTTTGGCTTCCAAAATCAACACACGAAACGGCATGCACGAAGCGTGATCCTGGCCAAAACACACCTATCCAACTGCAAGCACACTGGGCCTAGACCGGCACACACCCCGACTCTTAAGACCAGCAAGAGAGCCTGCCCCCTTGCATTCCTTCCACCGCCTTTCAGCAGGGACCCGGGATACACAGATAAGCCAGCTTATGCGCAGACACGGTCGAACCTCAGACAGGAGCCCCTCCACTACTGGAGTCCTTGGTGGTGTTTGCGTGCATGTCGGCAGGGGACACTGGACTTCACTCCTAACAGTCCCCTACACCCGAGAGAGGAAACGTGCTGAACCTCAGCTTCGATAAGGAGACGATAGAGTGTTCTCACCCATTTTGTACAGAGTTTCCAAGGAATGCATACAAGAGTGTCATCCTCGATCCAAGCACATGCTGGGATGGTGCAGAACACAACCGGGCAGTGTGCGGGGCTCTGCAGGGGAGCCATGAGCCTGGGGTACCCCAAAAGCCTGGAGAATCCACAGCCCTCAGGCCACTCAACAAGACGAACAATCAAGCCACTCTTGCAGCCATTGGGCCCATCTGAGGGAAACCTAATATCTAATGGCATATCTTGCGGTGGTTGAATACCTACCGTCCTGAGTTATCAGCGACCATGCTCGGGAACATGGCGTCGCCTCACTTTTTCCAGTTCTTCTTAGCACCTCCAGTCATCAGAGCACACGAAGATCTTCTTGTTTTTGCCGACCGCGAGGCTTGCCCAGCAACTGCACCTGGGAAGTGGACTGGTGTCCTCAGAGGACATGATCCATACAAACATTTACCTGGGCTTGAGCTCTGAAACTGCTTCCCAAGGACCTCTATCCCTTACCGAGAACTGACTGCATGTCTGATAGTACGACTGCAGGAAGTTAGGCACATACATTGGCCGGCTTGTGAGAGGCTGTATTTCTGTGTTCACGCGTGTGACTGTGACTGCGCACGCAGACGCTCTTGTGGGTTTCTCTGTGTACCGCTGACTACGCGTCTTGGTCTCTGTGTGTCCCTGTAGCCCTGTGAAGAGGCGTCCAACAATAAACGCCATAGTTTCTACACAACACCCTGTCTAGACCCACAACTGAAAGGAGAAAGCCCCCTGTCAGCTTCCAGAGGCCGCATGCAAACTTTAACCCCCAAGGGCTGTTGAAATGCTCCACGGGCTCCCGCTCTCCCACAGCCACAGCTTCTGACCAGAGCACAAACACAGGACGAGACCTGCTTCCGGGCCGTGGGTGTGACATCTACGTGCAACTCGAGAACCTGCCAGCTACCAGCACATCTGATGTGCACTTGGGGTCACTCCCAGCACTTTCGGAAGCAAGGGAACTCCCATGGGTGAGCCGACACCGACCTACAGCATTCTACTGGCAAGATGCAGCCTGAAACCCCTCAAGGGGCTAAAGAACATCGAACAAAGTGCAACTTCTTGCCAACTAGGCCTAATCACTTTCCTTTGACCCGTGGGAATGCCCACCACAGGAAGCAGTGGGCTTCAGCAGCCATGACCCATGTTGGAACCTCACAGCGGAAACTAGGCCACCTTCCCGGCCATGTCTCAGGCAGCTCCCATCCTGCAAGTTTTGCGGCCCTGATCCCTAAGGAACCGCTCAAACGCTCAACAGCCTCGTCCAACGTGCCTTACTCCAGCCAGCAGTGCGATGCGTCCGTACTGGAAGCCACAGACATCTTCCGAACACGGGAACAAGGAACACCAGGGAAGACAGACCGCAAGCCTGTCTGCTTTGAAGATGCTGATCCCACCTGATGCATCCTGGAAATTCTCCACTGCCACAGTGACACCATTGAGGAACTCAGAGTGATCAGAGGCGTGGTCCCCGAGGACCACAGACAGACTTGCAACGGAAGACCTCTGCCATGTGAGGGGACATGGAAGCCTGAAAGGGAAGAGTGGCTGGCCTTGGCAGCGCACCAGGGATGGCAACAGTGCCCCCTTCTCTGCCCCGCCAACGGACTGCTCTGGATAAAGCTCTGGCTATTCGAAAGGCCTGCATGCCACACGGGCCGGCCGCGTCATGCCCTCCGGCAGAAACACTATCGCGTTGCACATTCCCAAAAGTGGGAAAAGAGTGACCAAAGGGCTTGTTTGCATAACTCACCTACCCCCAAGAAGGCCGGCACAGATGCCTCAGCATGTCCGTCTTCTCTATGTCCCGCAAGACACCCGTGGGGAGTCACTCCTCTGGAAACGGGATTGCAACTCTTCACAGGTAACCTACCTCACTGCATCCTCATGAACTGCCAAAACCATCCCCACCATAGGCAGCTGATGCCAGGCCATCACGAACAAGACACATCCTTGGGAAGCCGAGGCCAGCGCCTGAAACCCAATGATGACAGCCCATCCCACGACATCACACAGGACCTGTCCTCATCATACCTTAACTTTCTCTCCAGGGCAGCAGCCACTACGCAGGCTTAAATGCAGCACTCGATCCTCACCCCACTCCACGATGATCCACTTAGCGCCAACAGTGTGCTGGCAGCTTCAGGGGCAGCAGCGAGGCCTAATCCATCAGCCCCCTTCCGCCATCACCAAACTCCATCCCACCCCCGCCCACTGCTCCAGCCCCACCGGGCACTCAAGAACCTCACCGCACCAAACACAACAACAGAGAGGGCCACAGGCCTGGCCTGAGGCTCCAGGCTCCAACCAGGGAACCTTGCTCATTTTGGCTTCCAAAATCAACCACCGAAACGGCATGCACAAAGCGTGATCCTGGTCAAAACACACTTCTCCAAGCTGAAAGCTCACTGGGCCCACACCAGCACACACTCCGACTCTGAAGACTAGCAGGAGAGCCTGCCCCCTTGCATTCCGTCACGGCCTTTTAGTAGGGACCGCGGATTCATAGATGACCCAGCTTATGGGCAGACATGGTCGACCCTCTGACAGGAGCCCCTCCAATGCTAGAGCCCTTAGT
This sequence comes from Eschrichtius robustus, assembly GCF_028021215.1. Lineage (NCBI taxonomy): Eukaryota > Metazoa > Chordata > Mammalia > Artiodactyla > Eschrichtiidae > Eschrichtius > Eschrichtius robustus. The sequence goes on from NW_027175425.1 coordinate 191,349, forward strand.
GGTGTTGGCATGCATGTCAGCAGGGGATGTTGGCCCTCACTCCTAACTGTCCCCTACCCCCGAGAGGAAACCTGCTGGACCTCAGTTGCGATGAGGAGACCGTAGAGCTTTCTCACTCATTTTGTTCAGATTTTCCAAGGAATGCATACAAGGGTGTCATCATCGATCCAAGCACATGCTGGGACGCTGCAGAACACAAACGGGCAGGCCGTGGGGCTCTGCAGAGGAGCCATGAGCCAGAAGTACTCCAACAGCCTGGGGAATCCACAGTCCTCAGGCCACTCAGCAAGACCAAAAATCAATCCACTTTTGCAGCCATTGGACCCACTTGAGGAAAACCTAATATCCAATGGCACATCTTAGTATGCGTGAATGCTACTGTCCTGAGTTATCCCCAGCCACGCTCAGCAACGTGCGCCTGCTCCACTTTTTCCAGTTCCCCTTAGCACATCCAGTCATCAGACAACACGAAGGTCTTCTTGTTGTTGCCGACGGCCAGACTTACCCTGCAACTGCACCTGAGAAGTGGACAGAAATCATGCAGGCTTCTGAATTGCACCACAGTCCTCAGAGAACGATTCTTGTGAAAACTTACTTGCGTGTGAGCCCAGAACCTGCTTCCCAAGTACCACTATTCCTTACCGAAAACGGATTGCGTGTCTCACAGCACGACTGGAGGAAGTTAGGCATGTATGTTGGCCGGTGTGTGAGACGCTGTATGTGTGTACTCACGCGTGTGGGCGTGTGTGACTGTGACTGCGCACGAAGATGCACTCGTGGGTTCCGGTGTGTGCCGCTGAATACGCGTCTTGGTCTCTGGGTGTCCCTGTGGCCCTCTGCAGGCGCCTCCAACAGTAAACGCCATAGTTTATACACACCATCCTGGATGGACCCCCAACTGAAAGGAGAAAGACCCCTGTCAGCTTCAAGAGGCCACATGCGAACTTTGACCCCCAGGGACTGTTGAAATAGCCCACAGACTCCCGCACTCTCACAGCCACGCCTTGTGAGCAAAGCACAAAGACTGGACGAGACCTGCCTCCCGGCCGTGTCTGTCACATCTATGTGGACCTGGAGACCCTGCCACCTACCAGCACATCTGATGTGCCCTTGGGGTCACTCCCAGCACTCCCGGAAGCAAGGGAACCTCCCATGGGCGGGCTGACTGCGACCTGCAGTTGCCTACAGGCAAGATGCAGCCCGGCACTTCTCAAGGGGCTAAGGAACAGCGGACCAAGTGCGTCTTCACACCAACTAGAACAAATCACTTTCCATGACCCCGTGGGAATGTCCACAATGGGAAGTGTTGGGCTTCAGCAACCATGACACAGGTTGGAACACCAGAGCAGAAATTAGGCCACCTCCTCGCCCACGTATCGGCAAGTTTCCAACTGGCAGGGTTGGTGGCCCTGACCACTGAGAAAACGCTCAAACGATACACAGCCTCTTCCTAAGTGCCCTCCTCCTGCATGCAGGGCGACTCGACCCTATTGGAAGCCACAGACATTATGCGACACGGGGACACTGAACACCAGGGAAGACAGACCGCAAGCCTGTCTGCTTTGATGAGGCCCACACCACCCCATGCATCCTGGCAATTCTCCACTGCTACAGCGACACTACCGAGGAACTCACAGCGATCAAATGCACTGTTCCTGAGGACCACAGACAGACTTTCAACGGAAGACCTCTGCCACACGAGGGGACCTGGAAGCTTGAAAGGGCACAGTGGTTGTCCACGACAGCACACCTGGCTTCGCAACAGTGCCCCCATCTCTGCCCCGTCCACGGACTGCTGCAGATCAACCTCAGGCTGTTCGAAAGGCCTGCATGCAAAACTGGCTGGCGGTGTCATGCCCCCCCGGGAGAGACACTTTCGCTTTGCACATTCCCAAACAAGGGAAGAAAGCAGCCAATAGGGATGTTCCATAACTCAACTACCTCCAAGGAGGACGGGACAGACGCCTCACAATGTCAATCTTCTCTACGTCCCGCAAGACACCCTTTGGGTGTCATTCCTCCGGCAATGGGATCACAACTCTACACAGGTTACCTACCTCACCTCATGCACTTGAACTGCCAAAGCCACCCCCTCCATAGGCAGCTGATGCCAGCCCATCACGAACATGACGCATCCTTGGGAAGCCGAGGCCAGCACCTGCAACCCAATTATGACAGCCTATTCCACGACCTCACAAAGGACATGTCCTCATCATCCCTCACCTTCCTGTCCAGGCCATCAGCCACCACGCAGGTTTAAATGCAGCACTCCATCCTCACCCCACTCCACGATGCCCCACTTGGCACCAACACTGTGCTGGGTGTTAAAGTAGAGGAGCAGCCATGGGCAGCAGTGTGGCCTAATCCATCAGCCCCTTCCGCCGACGCCCAACCCGAGCCCAACCCCGCCCACTTCTCCAGCCTCACTAGGGACTCAAAAACCTCACTGTGCAAAAAGAAAGGACAGGGAGGGCCACAGGCCTGGCCTCAGGCTCCAGCAACCAACCAGGGACGCTTGCTCATTTTGGCTTCCAAAATCAACACAAGAAATGGCATGCACGAAGCGTGATCCTGGCCAAAACACACCTATCCAACTGCAAGCACACTGGGCCTAGACCGGCACACACCCCGACTCTTAAGACCAGCAAGAGAGCCTGCCCCCTTGCATTCCTTCAACCGCCTTTCAGCAGGGACCCGGGATACACAGATAAGCCAGCTTATGCGCAGACACGGTCGACACTCAGACAGGAGCCCCTCCACTACTGGAGTCCTTGGTGGTGTTTGCGTGCATGTCGGCAGGGGACACTGGACTTCACTCCTAACAGTCCCCTACACCTGAGAGAGGAAACGTGCTGAACCTCAGTTTCGATAAGGAGACGATAGAGTGTTCTCACCCATTTTGTTCAGAGTTTCCAAGGAATGCATACAAGGGTGTCATCATCGATCCAAGCACATGCTGGGATGGTGCAGAACACAACCGGGCAGTGTGCGGGGCTCTGCAGGGGAGCCATGAGCCTGGGGTGCCCCAAAAGCCTGGAGAATCCACAGCCCTCAGGCCACTCAACAAGACGAACAATCAAGCCACTCTTGCAGCCATTGGGCCCATCTGAGGAAAACCTAATATCTAATGGCACATCTTGCGGTGGTTGAATACCTACCGTCCTGAGTTATCCGCGACCATGCTCGGGAACATGGCCCCGCCTCACTTTTTCCAGTTCTTCTTAGCACCTCCAGTCGTCAGAGCACACGAAGATCTTCTTGTATTTGCCAACGGCGAGGCTTGCCCAGCAACTGCACCTGGGAAGTGGACTTGTTTCCTCAGAGGACATGATCCATACAAACATTTACCTGGGCTTGAGCTCTGAAACTGCTTCCCAAGGACCTCTATCCCTTACCGAGAACTGACTGCATGTCTGATAGTATGACTGCAGGAAGTTAGGCACATAAATTGGCCGGCGTTTGAGAGGCTGTATTTCTGTGTTCACGCGTGTGACCGTGACTGCGCACGCTGTCGCTCTTGTGGGTTTCTCTGTGTACCGCTGACTACGCGTCTTGGTCTCTGTGTGTCCCTGTTGCCCTCTGAAGAGGCGTCCAACAGCAAACGCCATAGTGTATACACAACACAATGTCTAGGCCCACAACTGAAAGGAGAAAGCCCCCTGTCAGCTTCCAGAGGCCGCATGCAAACTTTAACCCCCAGGGGCTGTAGAAATGCTCCAGGGGCTCCCTCTCTCCCACAGCCACGCCTTCTGACCAGAGCACAAAGACTGGACGAGACCTGCCTCCTGGCCGTGGGTGTGACATCTACGTGCAACTCGAGAACCTGCCAGCTACCAGCACATCTGATGTGCACTTGGGGTCACTCCCAGCACTTTTGGAAGCAAGGGAACTCCCATGGGTGAGCCGACACCGACCTACAGCATTCTACTGGCAAGATGCAGCCTGAAACCACTCAAGGGGCTAAAGAACATCGAACAAAGTGCAACTTCTTGCCAACTAGGCCTAATCACTTTCCTTTGACCCGTGGGAATGCCCACCACAGGAAGCAGAGGGCTTCAGCAGCCATGACCCATGTTGGAACCCCACAGCGGAAACTAGGCCACCTTCCCGGCCATGTCTCAGGCAGCTCCCATCCTGCAAGGTTCGCGGCCCTGACCCCTAAGGAACCGCTCAAACGCTCAACAGCCTCGTCCAACGTGCCCTACTCCAGCCAGCAGGGCGACGCGTCCCTACTGGAAGACACAGACATTTTCCGAACACGGGAACAAGGAACACCAGGGAAGACAGACCGCAAGCCTGTCTGCTTTGAAGATGCTGATCCCACCTGATGCATCCTGGAAATTCTCCACTGCCACAGTGACACCACTGAGGAACTCAGAGTGATCAAAGGCGTGGTCCCCGAGGACCACAGACAGACTTGCAGCGGAAGACCTCTGCCATGTGAGGGGACTTGGAAGCCTGAAAGGGAAGAGTGGCTGGCCTTGGCAGCGCACCAGGGATGGCAACAGTGCCCCCTTCTCTGCCCCGCCAACGGACTGCTCTGGATAAAGCTCTGGCTATTCGAAAGGCCTGCATGCCACACGGGCCGGCCGCATCATGCCCTCCGGCAGAAACACTATCGCGTTGCACATTCCCAAAAGTGGGAAAAGAGCGACCAAAGGGCTTGTTTGCATAACTCACCTACCCCCAAGAAGGCCGGCACAGATGCCTCAGCATGTCCGTCTTCTCTATGTCCCACAAGACACCCGTGGGGAGTCACTCCTCTGGAAACGGGATTGCAAATCTTCACAGGTAACCTACCTCATTGCATCCTCATGAACTGCCAAAGCCATCCCCACCATAGGCAGCTGATGCCAGGCCATCACGAACAAGACACATCCTTGGGAAGCCGAGGCCAGCGCCTGCAACCCAATGATGACAGCCCATCCCACGACATCACACAGGACCTGTCCTCATCATACCTTACCTTTCTCTCCAGGGCAGCAGCCACTACGCAGGCTTAAATGCAGCACTCGATCCTCACCCCACTCCACGATGATCCACTTAGCGCCAACAGTGTGCTGGCAGCTTCAGGGGCAGCAGCGAGGCCTAATCCATCAGCCCCCTTCCGCCATCACCAAACTCCATCCCACCCCCGCCCACTGCTCCAGCCCCACCGGGCACTCAAGAACCTCACCGCACCAAACACAACAACAGAGAGGGCCACAGGCCTGGCCTGAGGCTCCAGGCTCCAACCAGGGAACCTTGCTCATTTTGGCTTCCAAAATCAACCACTGAAGCGGCATGCACAAAGCGTGATCCTGGTCAAAACACACTTCTCCAAGTGAAAGCTCACTGGGCCCACACCAGCACACACTCCGACTCTGAAGACTAGCAGGAGAGCCTGCCCCCTTGCATTCCCTCACGGCCTTTTAGCAGGGATCGCGGATTCATAGATGACCCAGCTTATGGGCAGACACGGTCGACCCTCAGACAGGAGCCCCTCCAATGCTAGAGCCCTTAGTGGTGTTGGCATGCATGTCAGCAGGGGATGTTGGCCCTCACTCCTAACTGTCCCCTACCCCCGAGAGAAACGTGCTGGACCTCAGTTGCGATGAGGAGACCGTAGAGCTTTCTCACTCATTTTGTTCAGATTTTCCAAGGAATGCATACAAGGGTGTCATCATCGATCCAAGCACATGCTGGGACGCTGCAGAACACAAACGGGCAGGCCGTGGGGCTCTGCAGAGGAGCCATGAGCCAGAAGTACTCCAACAGCCTGGGGAATCCACAGTCCTCAGGCCACTCAGCAAGACCAACAATCAATCCACTCTTGCAGCCATTGGACCCATCTGAGGAAAACCTAATATCCAATGGCACATCTTAGTATGCGTGAATGCTACTGTCCTGAGTTATCCCCAGCCACGCTCAGCAACGTGCGCCTGCTCCACTTTTTCCAGTTCCCCTTAGCACATCCAGTCATCAGACAACACGAAGGTCTTCTTGTTTTTGCCGACAGCCAGCCTTACCCTGCAACTGCACCTGAGAAGTGGACAGAAATCATGCGGCTTCTGAATTGCACCACAGTCCTCAGAGAACGATTCTTGTGAAAACTTACCTGCGTGTGAGCCCGGAACCTGCTTCCCAAGTACCACTATTCCTTACCGAAAACGGATTGCGTGTCTCACAGCACGACTGGAGGAAGTTAGGCATGTATGTTGGCCGGTGTGTGAGACGCTGTATGTGTGTACTCACGCGTGTGGGCGTGTGTGACTGTGACTGCGCACGAAGATGCACTCGTGGGTTCCGGTGTGTGCCGCTGAATACGTGTCTTGGTCTCTGGGTGTCCCTGTGGCCCTCTGCAGGCGCCTCCAACAGTAAACGCCATAGTTTATACACACCATCCTGGATGGACCCCCAACTGAAAGGAGAAAGACCCCTGTCAGCTTCAAGAGGCCACATGCGAACTTTGACCCCCAGGGACTGTTGAAATAGCCCACAGACTCCCGCACTCTCACAGCCACGCCTTGTGAGCAAAGCACAAAGACTGGACGAGACCTGCCTCCCGGCCGTGTCTGTCACATCTATGTGGACCTGGAGACCCTGCCACCTACCAGCACATCTGATGTGCCCTTGGGGTCACTCCCAGCACTCCCGGAAGCAAGGGAACCTCCCATGGGCGGGCTGACTGCGACCTGCAGTTGCCTACAGGCAAGATGCAGCCCGGCACTTCTCAAGGGGCTAAGGAACAGCGGACCAAGTGCGTCTTCACACCAACTAGAACAAATCACTTTCCATGACCCCGTGGGAATGTCCACAATGGGAAGTGTTGGGCTTCAGCAACCATGACACAGGTTGGAACACCAGAGCAGAAATTAGGCCACCTCCTCGCCCACGTATCGGCAAGTTTCCAACTGGCAGGGTTGGTGGCCCTGACCACTGAGAAAACGCTCAAACGATACACAGCCTCTTCCTAAGTGCCCTCCTCCTGCATGCAGGGCGACTCGACCCTATTGGAAGCCACAGACATTATGCGACACGGGGACACTGAACACCAGGGAAGACAGACCGCAAGCCTGTCTGCTTTGATGAGGCCCACACCACCCCATGCATCCTGGCAATTCTCCACTGCTACAGCGACACTACCGAGGAACTCACAGCGATCAAATGCACTGTTCCTGAGGACCACAGACAGACTTTCAACGGAAGACCTCTGCCACACGAGGGGACCTGGAAGCTTGAAAGGGCACAGTGGTTGTCCACGACAGCACACCTGGCTTCGCAACAGTGCCCCCATCTCTGCCCCGTCCACGGACTGCTGCAGATCAACCTCAGGCTGTTCGAAAGGCCTGCATGCAAAACTGGCTGGCGGTGTCATGCCCCCCCGGGAGAGACACTTTCGCTTTGCACATTCCCAAACAAGGGAAGAAAGCAGCCAATAGGGATGTTCCATAACTCAACTACCTCCAAGGAGGACGGGACAGACGCCTCACAATGTCAATCTTCTCTACGTCCCGCAAGACACCCTTTGGGTGTCATTCCTCCGGCAATGGGATCACAACTCTACACAGGTTACCTACCTCACCTCATGCACTTGAACTGCCAAAGCCACCCCCTCCATAGGCAGCTGATGCCAGCCCATCACGAACATGACGCATCCTTGGGAAGCCGAGGCCAGCACCTGCAACCCAATTATGACAGCCTATTCCACGACCTCACAAAGGACATGTCCTCATCATCCCTCACCTTCCTGTCCAGGCCATCAGCCACCACGCAGGTTTAAATGCAGCACTCGATCCTCACCCCACTCCACGATGCCCCACTTGGCACCAACACTGTGCTGGGTGTTAAAGTAGAGGAGCAGCCATGGGCAGCAGTGTGGCCTAATCCATCAGCCCCTTCCGCCGACGCCCAACCCGAGCCCAACCCCGCCCACTTCTCCAGCCTCACTAGGGACTCAAAAACCTCACTGTGCAAAAAGAAAGGACAGGGAGGGCCACAGGCCTGGCCTCAGGCTCCAGCAACCAACCAGGGACGCTTGCTCATTTTGGCTTCCAAAATCAACACAAGAAATGGCATGCACGAAGCGTGATCCTGGCCAAAACACACCTATCCAACTGCAAGCACACTGGGCCTAGACCGGCACACACCCCGACTCTTAAGACCAGCAAGAGAGCCTGCCCCCTTGCATTCCTTCAACCGCCTTTCAGCAGGGACCCGGGATACACAGATAAGCCAGCTTATGGGCAGACACGGTCGACACTCAGACAGGAGCCCCTCCACTACTGGAGTCCTTGGTGGTGTTTGCGTGCATGTCGGCAGGGGACACTGGACTTCACTCCTAACAGTCCCCTACACCCGAGAGAGGAAACGTGCTGAACCTCAGTTTCGATAAGGAGACGATAGAGTGTTCTCACCCATTTTGTTCAGAGTTTCCAAGGAATGCATACAAGGGTGTCATCCTCGATCCAAGCACATGCTGGGATGGTGCAGAACACAACCGGGCAGTGTGCGGGGCTCTGCAGGGGAGCCATGAGCCTGGGGTGCCCCAAAAGCCTGGAGAATCCACAGCCCTCAGGCCACTCAACAAGACGAACAATCAAGCCACTCTTGCAGCCATTGGGCCCATCTGAGGAAAACCTAATATCTAATGGCACATCTTGCGGTGGTTGAATACCTACCGTCCTGAGTTATCCGCGACCATGCTCGGGAACATGGCCCCGCCTCACTTTTTCCAGTTCTTCTTAGCACCTCCAGTCGTCAGAGCACACGAAGATCTTCTTGTATTTGCCAACGGCGAGGCTTGCCCAGCAACTGCACCTGGGAAGTGGACTTGTTTCCTCAGAGGACATGATCCATACAAACATTTACCTGGGCTTGAGCTCTGAAACTGCTTCCCAAGGACCTCTATCCCTTACCGAGAACTGACTGCATGTCTGATAGTATGACTGCAGGAAGTTAGGCACATAAATTGGCCGGCGTTTGAGAGGCTGTATTTCTGTGTTCACGCGTGTGACCGTGACTGCGCACGCTGTCGCTCTTGTGGGTTTCTCTGTGTACCGCTGACTACGCGTCTTGGTCTCTGTGTGTCCCTGTTGCCCTCTGAAGAGGCGTCCAACAGCAAACGCCATAGTGTATACACAACACAATGTCTAGGCCCACAACTGAAAGGAGAAAGCCCCCTGTCAGCTTCCAGAGGCCGCATGCAAACTTTAACCCCCAGGGGCTGTAGAAATGCTCCAGGGGCTCCCTCTCTCCCACAGCCACGCCTTCTGACCAGAGCACAAAGACTGGACGAGACCTGCCTCCTGGCCGTGGGTGTGACATCTACGTGCAACTCGAGAACCTGCCAGCTACCAGCACATCTGATGTGCACTTGGGGTCACTCCCAGCACTTTTGGAAGCAAGGGAACTCCCATGGGTGAGCCGACACCGACCTACAGCATTCTACTGGCAAGATGCAGCCTGAAACCACTCAAGGGGCTAAAGAACATCGAACAAAGTGCAACTTCTTGCCAACTAGGCCTAATCACTTTCCTTTGACCCGTGGGAATGCCCACCACAGGAAGCAGAGGGCTTCAGCAGCCATGACCCATGTTGGAACCCCACAGCGGAAACTAGGCCACCTTCCCGGCCATGTCTCAGGCAGCTCCCATCCTGCAAGGTTCGCGGCCCTGACCCCTAAGGAACCGCTCAAACGCTCAACAGCCTCGTCCAACGTGCCCTACTCCAGCCAGCAGGGCGACGCGTCCCTACTGGAAGACACAGACATTTTCCGAACACGGGAACAAGGAACACCAGGGAAGACAGACCGCAAGCCTGTCTGCTTTGAAGATGCTGATCCCACCTGATGCATCCTGGAAATTCTCCACTGCCACAGTGACACCACTGAGGAACTCAGAGTGATCAAAGGCGTGGTCCCCGAGGACCACAGACAGACTTGCAGCGGAAGACCTCTGCCATGTGAGGGGACTTGGAAGCCTGAAAGGGAAGAGTGGCTGGCCTTGGCAGCGCACCAGGGATGGCAACAGTGCCCCCTTCTCTGCCCCGCCAACGGACTGCTCTGGATAAAGCTCTGGCTATTCGAAAGGCCTGCATGCCACACGGGCCGGCCGCATCATGCCCTCCGGCAGAAACACTATCGCGTTGCACATTCCCAAAAGTGGGAAAAGAGCGACCAAAGGGCTTGTTTGCATAACTCACCTACCCCCAAGAAGGCCGGCACAGATGCCTCAGCATGTCCGTCTTCTCTATGTCCCACAAGACACCCGTGGGGAGTCACTCCTCTGGAAACGGGATTGCAAATCTTCACAGGTAACCTACCTCATTGCATCCTCATGAACTGCCAAAGCCATCCCCACCATAGGCAGCTGATGCCAGGCCATCACGAACAAGACACATCCTTGGGAAGCCGAGGCCAGCGCCTGCAACCCAATGATGACAGCCCATCCCACGACATCACACAGGACCTGTCCTCATCATACCTTACCTTTCTCTCCAGGGCAGCAGCCACTACGCAGGCTTAAATGCAGCACTCGATCCTCACCCCACTCCACGATGATCCACTTAGCGCCAACAGTGTGCTGGCAGCTTCAGGGGCAGCAGCGAGGCCTAATCCATCAGCCCCCTTCCGCCATCACCAAACTCCATCCCACCCCCGCCCACTGCTCCAGCCCCACCGGGCACTCAAGAACCTCACCGCACCAAACACAACAACAGAGAGGGCCACAGGCCTGGCCTGAGGCTCCAGGCTCCAACCAGGGAACCTTGCTCATTTTGGCTTCCAAAATCAACCACTGAAGCGGCATGCACAAAGCGTGATCCTGGTCAAAACACACTTCTCCAAGTGAAAGCTCACTGGGCCCACACCAGCACACACTCCGACTCTGAAGACTAGCAGGAGAGCCTGCCCCCTTGCATTCCCTCACGGCCTTTTAGCAGGGACCGCGGATTCATAGATGACCCAGCTTATGGGCAGACACGGTCGACCCTCAGACAGGAGCCCCTCCAATGCTAGAGCCCTTAGTGGTGTTGGCATGCATGTCAGCAGGGGATGTTGGCCCTCACTCCTAACTGTCCCCTACCCCCGAGAGAAACGTGCTGGACCTCAGTTGCGATGAGGAGACCGTAGAGCTTTCTCACTCATTTTGTTCAGATTTTCCAAGGAATGCATACAAGGGTGTCATCATCGATCCAAGCACATGCTGGGACGCTGCAGAACACAAACGGGCAGGCCGTGGGGCTCTGCAGAGGAGCCATGAGCCAGAAGTACTCCAACAGCCTGGGGAATCCACAGTCCTCAGGCCACTCAGCAAGACCAACAATCAATCCACTCTTGCAGCCATTGGACCCATCTGAGGAAAACCTAATATCCAATGGCACATCTTAGTATGCGTGAATGCTACTGTCCTGAGTTATCCCCAGCCACGCTCAGCAACGTGCGCCTGCTCCACTTTTTCCAGTTCCCCTTAGCACATCCAGTCATCAGACAACACGAAGGTCTTCTTGTTTTTGCCGACAGCCAGCCTTACCCTGCAACTGCACCTGAGAAGTGGACAGAAATCATGCGGCTTCTGAATTGCACCACAGTCCTCAGAGAACGATTCTTGTGAAAACTTACCTGCGTGTGAGCCCGGAACCTGCTTCCCAAGTACCACTATTCCTTACCGAAAACGGATTGCGTGTCTCACAGCACGACTGGAGGAAGTTAGGCATGTATGTTGGCCGGTGTGTGAGACGCTGTATGTGTGTACTCACGCGTGTGGGCGTGTGTGACTGTGACTGCGCACGAAGATGCACTCGTGGGTTCCGGTGTGTGCCGCTGAATACGTGTCTTGGTCTCTGGGTGTCCCTGTGGCCCTCTGCAGGCGCCTCCAACAGTAAACGCCATAGTTTATACACACCATCCTGGATGGACCCCCAACTGAAAGGAGAAAGACCCCTGTCAGCTTCAAGAGGCCACATGCGAACTTTGACCCCCAGGGACTGTTGAAATAGCCCACAGACTCCCGCACTCTCACAGCCACGCCTTGTGAGCAAAGCACAAAGACTGGACGAGACCTGCCTCCCGGCCGTGTCTGTCACATCTATGTGGACCTGGAGACCCTGCCACCTACCAGCACATCTGATGTGCCCTTGGGGTCACTCCCAGCACTCCCGGAAGCAAGGGAACCTCCCATGGGCGGGCTGACTGCGACCTGCAGTTGCCTACAGGCAAGATGCAGCCCGGCACTTCTCAAGGGGCTAAGGAACAGCGGACCAAGTGCGTCTTCACACCAACTAGATCAAATCACTTTCCATGACCCCGTGGGAATGTCCACAATGGGAAGTGTTGGGCTTCAGCAACCATGACACAGGTTGGAACACCAGAGCAGAAATTAGGCCACCTCCTCGCCCACGTATCGGCAAGTTTCCAACTGGCAGGGTTGGTGGCCCTGACCACTGAGAAAACGCTCAAACGATACACAGCCTCTTCCTAAGTGCCCTCCTCCTGCATGCAGGGCGACTCGACCCTATTGGAAGCCACAGACATTATGCGACACGGGGACACTGAACACCAGGGAAGACAGACCGCAAGCCTGTCTGCTTTGATGAGGCCCACACCACCCCATGCATCCTGGCAATTCTCCACTGCTACAGCGACACTACCGAGGAACTCACAGCGATCAAATGCACTGTTCCTGAGGACCACAGACAGACTTTCAACGGAAGACCTCTGCCACACGAGGGGACCTGGAAGCTTGAAAGGGCACAGTGGTTGTCCACGACAGCACACCTGGCTTCGCAACAGTGCCCCCATCTCTGCCCCGCCCACGGACTGCTGCAGATCAACCTCAGGCTGTTCGAAAGGCCTGCATGCAAAACTGGCTGGCGGTGTCATGCCCCCCCGGGAGAGACACTTTCGCTTTGCACATTCCCAAACAAGGGAAGAAAGCAGCCAATAGGGATGTTCCATAACTCAACTACCTCCAAGGAGGACGGGACAGACGCCTCACAATGTCAATCTTCTCTACGTCCCGCAAGACACCCTTTGGGTGTCATTCCTCCGGCAATGGGATCACAACTCTACACAGGTTACCTACCTCACCTCATGCACTTGAACTGCCAAAGCCACCCCCTCCATAGGCAGCTGATGCCAGCCCATCACGAACATGACGCATCCTTGGGAAGCCGAGGCCAGCACCTGCAACCCAATTATGACAGCCTATTCCACGACCTCACAAAGGACATGTCCTCATCATCCCTCACCTTCCTGTCCAGGCCATCAGCGACCACGCAGGTTTAAATGCAGCACTCGATCCTCACCCCACTCCACGATGCCCCACTTGGCACCAACACTGTGCTGGGTGTTAAAGTAGAGGAGCAGCCATGGGCAGCAGTGTGGCCTAATCCATCAGCCCCTTCCGCCGACGCCCAACCCGAGCCCAACCCCGCCCACTTCTCCAGCCTCACTAGGGACTCAAAAACCTCACTGTGCAAAAAGAAAGGACAGGGAGGGCCACAGGCCTGGCCTCAGGCTCCAGCAACCAACCAGGGACGCTTGCTCATTTTGGCTTCCAAAATCAACACAAGAAATGGCATGCACGAAGCGTGATCCTGGCCAAAACACACCTATCCAACTGCAAGCACACTGGGCCTAGACCGGCACACACCCCGACTCTTAAGACCAGCAAGAGAGCCTGCCCCCTTGCATTCCTTCAACCGCCTTTCAGCAGGGACCCGGGATACACAGATAAGCCAGCTTATGGGCAGACACGGTCGACACTCAGACAGGAGCCCCTCCACTACTGGAGTCCTTGGTGGTGTTTGCGTGCATGTCGGCAGGGGACACTGGACTTCACTCCTAACAGTCCCCTATACCCGAGAGAGGAAACGTGCTGAACCTCAGTTTCGATAAGGAGACGATAGAGTGTTCTCACCCATTTTGTTCAGAGTTTCCAAGGAATGCATACAAGGGTGTCATCCTCGATCCAAGCACATGCTGGGATGGTGCAGAACACAACCGGGCAGTGTGCGGGGCTCTGCAGGGGAGCCATGAGCCTGGGGTGCCCCAAAAGCCTGGAGAATCCACAGCCCTCAGGCCACTCAACAAGACGAACAATCAAGCCACTCTTGCAGCCATTGGGCCCATCTGAGGAAAACCTAATATCTAATGGCACATCTTGCGGTGGTTGAATACCTACCGTCCTGAGTTATCCGCGACCATGCTCGGGAACATGGCCCCGCCTCACTTTTTCCAGTTCTTCTTAGCACCTCCAGTCGTCAGAGCACACGAAGATCTTCTTGTATTTGCCAACGGCGAGGCTTGCCCAGCAACTGCACCTGGGAAGTGGACTTGTTTCCTCAGAGGACATGATCCATACAAACATTTACCTGGGCTTGAGCTCTGAAACTGCTTCCCAAGGACCTCTATCCCTTACCGAGAACTGACTGCATGTCTGATAGTATGACTGCAGGAAGTTAGGCACATAAATTGGCCGGCGTGTGAGAGGCTGTATTTCTGTGTTCACGCGTGTGACTGTGACTGCGCACGCAGTCGCTCTTGTGGGTTTCTCTGTGTACCGCTGACTACGCGTCTTGGTCTCTGTGTGTCCCTGTTGCCCTGTGAAGAGGCGTCCAACAGCAAACGCCATAGTGTATACACAACACAATGTCTAGGCCCACAACTGAAAGGAGAAAGCCCCCTGTCAGCTTCCAGAGGCCGCATGCAAACTGTAACCCCCAGGGGCTGTAGAAATGCTCCACGGGCTCCCTCTCTCCCACAGCCACGCCTTCTGACCAGAGCACAAAGACTGGACGAGACCTGCCTCCCAGCCGTGGGTGTGACATCTACGTGCAACTCGAGAACCTGCCAGCTACCAGCACATCTGATGTGCACTTGGGGTCACTCCCAGCACTTTCGGAAGCAAGGGAACTCCCATGGGTGAGCCGACACCGACCTACAGCATTCTACTGGCAAGATGCAGCCTGAAACCACTCAAGGGGCTAAAGAACATCGAACAAAGTGCAACTTCTTGCCAACTAGGCCTAATCACTTTCCTTTGACCCGTGGGAATGCCCACCACAGAAAGCAGAGGGCTTCAGCAGCCATGACCCATGTTGGAACCCCACAGCGGAAACTAGGCCACCTTCCCGGCCATGTCTCAGGCAGCTCCCATCCTGCAAGGTTCGCGGCCCTGACCCCTAAGGAACCGCTCAAACGCTCAACAGCCTCGTCCAACGTGCCCTACTCCAGCCAGCAGGGCGACGCGTCCCTACTGGAAGCCACAGACATCTTCCGAACACGGGAACAAGGAACACCAGGGAAGACAGACCGCAAGCCTGTCTGCTTTGAAGATGCTGATCCCACCTGATGCATCCTGGAAATTCTCCACTGCCACAGTGACACCACTGAGGAACTCAGAGTGATCAAAGGCGTGGTCCCCGAGGACCACAGACAGACTTGCAACGGAAGACCTCTGCCATGTGAGGGGACTTGGAAGCCTGAAAGGGAAGAGTGGCTGGCCTTGGCAGCGCACCAGGGATGGCAACAGTGCCCCCTTCTATGCCCCGCCAACGGACTGCTCTGGATAAAGCTCTGGCTATTCGAAAGGCCTGCATGCCACACGGGCCGGCCGCATCATGCCCTCCGGCAGAAACACTATCGCGTTGCACATTCCCAAAAGTGGGAAAAGAGCGACCAAAGGGCTTGTTTGCATAACTCACCTACCCCCAAGAAGGCCGGCACAGATGCCTCAGCATGTCCGTCTTCTCTATGTCCCGCAAGACACCCGTGGGGAGTCACTCCTCTGGAAACGGGATTGCAAATCTTCACAGGTAACCTACCTCACTGCATCCTCATGAACTGCCAAAGCCATCCCCACCATAGGCAGCTGATGCCAGGCCATCACGAACAAGACACATCCTTGGGAAGCCGAGGCCAGCGCCTGCAACCCAATGATGACAGCCCATCCCACGACATCACACAGGACCTGTCCTCATGATACCTTACCTTTCTCTCCAGGGCAGCAGCCACTACGCAGGCTTAAATGCAGCACTCGATCCTCACCCCACTCCACGATGATCCACTTAGCGCCAACAGTGTGCTGGCAGCTTCAGGGGCAGCAGCGAGGCCTAATCCATCAGCCCCCTTCCGCCATCACCAAACTCCATCCCACCCCCGCCCACTGCTCCAGCCCCACCGGGCACTCAAGAACCTCACCGCACCAAACACAACAACAGAGAGGGCCACAGGCCTGGCCTGAGGCTCCAGGCTCCAACCAGGGAACCTTGCTCATTTTGGCTTCCAAAATCAACCACCGAAGCGGCATGCACAAAGCGTGATCCTGGTCAAAACACACTTCTCCAAGTGAAAGCTCACTGGGCCCACACCAGCACACACTCCGACTCTGAAGACTAGCAGGAGAGCCTGCCCCCTTGCATTCCCTCACGGCCTTTTAGCAGGGACCGCGGATTCATAGATGACCCAGCTTATGGGCAGACACGGTCGACCCTCAGACAGGAGCCCCTCCAATGCTAGAGCCCTTAGTGGTGTTGGCATGCATGTCAGCAGGGGATGTTGGCCCTCACTCCTAACTGTCCCCTACCCCCGAGAGGAAACCTGCTGGACCTCAGTTGCGATGAGGAGACCGTAGAGCTTTCTCACTCATTTTGTTCAGATTTTCCAAGGAATGCATACAAGGGTGTCATCATCGATCCAAGCACATGCTGGGACGCTGCAGAACACAAACGGGCAGGCCGTGGGGCTCTGCAGAGGAGCCCTGAGCCAGAAGTACTCCAACAGCCTGGGGAATCCACAGTCCTCAGGCCACTCAGCAAGACCAACAATCAATCCACTCTTGCAGCCATTGGACCCATCTGAGGAAAACCTAATATCCAATGGCACATCTTAGTATGCGTGAATGCTACTGTCCTGAGTTATCCCCAGCCACGCTCAGCAACGTGCGCCTGCTCCACTTTTTCCAGTTCCCCTTAGCACATCCAGTCATCAGACAACACGAAGGTCTTCTTGTTTTTGCCGACGGCCAGCCTTACCCTGCAACTGCACCTGAGAAGTGGACAGAAATCATGCGGCTTCTGAATTGCACCACAGTCCTCAGAGAACGATTCTTGTGAAAACTTACCTGCGTGTGAGCCCAGAACCTGCTTCCCAAGTACCACTATTCCTTACCGAAAACGGATTGCGTGTCTCACAGCACGACTGGAGGAAGTTAGGCATGTATGTCGGCCGGTGTGTGAGACGCTGTATGTGTGTACTCACGCGTGTGGGCGTGTGTGACTGTGACTGCGCACGAAGATGCACTCGTGGGTTCCGGTGTGTGCCGCTGAATACGCGTCTTGGTCTCTGGGTGTCCCTGTGGCCCTCTGCAGGCGCCTCCAACAGTAAACGCCATAGTTTAAACACACCATCCTGGATGGACCCCCAACTGAAAGGAGAAAGACCCCTGTCAGCTTCAAGAGGCCACATGCGAACTTTGACCCCCAGGGACTGTTGAAATAGCCCACACACTCCCGCACTCTCACAGCCACGCCTTGTGAGCAAAGCACAAAGACTGGACGAGACCTGCCTCCCGGCCGTGTCTGTCACATCTATGTGGACCTGGAGACCCTGCCACCTACCAGCACATCTGATGTGCCCTTGGGGTCACTCCCAGCACTCCCGGAAGCAAGGGAACCTCCCATGGGCGGGCTGACTGCGACCTGCAGTTGCCTACAGGCAAGATGCAGCCCGGCACTTCTCAAGGGGCTAAGGAACAGCGGACCAAGTGCGTCTTCACACCAACTAGAACAAATCACTTTCCATGACCCCGTGGGAATGTCCACAATGGGAAGTGTTGGGCTTCAGCAACCATGACACAGGTTGGAACACCAGAGCAGAAATTAGGCCACCTCCTCGCCCACGTATCGGCAAGTTCCCAACTGGCAGGGTTGGTGGCCCTGACCACTGAGAAAACGCTCAAACGATACACAGCCTCTTCCTAAGTGCCCTCCTCCTGCATGCAGGGCGACTCGACCCTATTGGAAGCCACAGACCTTATGCGACACGGGGACACTGAACACCAGGGAAGACAGACCGCAAGCCTGTCTGCTTTGATGAGGCCCACACCACCCCATGCATCCTGGCAATTCTCCACTGCTACAGCGACACTACCGAGGAACTCACAGCGATCAAATGCACTGTTCCTGAGGACCACAGACAGACTTTCAACGGAAGACCTCTGCCACACGAGGGGACCTGGAAGCTTGAAAGGGCACAGTGGTTGTCCACGACAGCACACCTGGCTTTGCAACAGTGCCCCCATCTCTGCCCCGCCCACGGACTGCTGCAGATCAACCTCAGGCTGTTCGAAAGGCCTGCATGGAAAACTGGCTGGCGGTGTCATGCCCCCCCGGGAGAGACACTTTCGCTTTGCACATTCCCAAACAAGGGAAGAAAGCAGCCAATAGGGATGTTCCATAACTCAACTACCTCCAAGGAGGACGGGACAGACGCCTCACAATGTCAATCTTCTCTACGTCCCGCAAGACACCCTTTGGGTGTCATTCCTCCGGCAATGGGATCACAACTCTACACAGGTTACCTACCTCACCTCATGCACTTGAACTGCCAAAGCCACCCCCTCCATAGGCAGCTGATGCCAGCCCATCACGAACATGACGCATCCTTGGGAAGCCGAGGCCAGCACCTGCAACCCAATTATGACAGCCTATTCCACGACCTCACAAAGGACATGTCCTCATCATCCCTCACCTTCCTGTCCAGGCCATCAGCGACCACGCAGGTTTAAATGCAGCACTCGATCCTCACCCCACTCCACGATGCCGCACTTGGCACCAACACTGTGCTGGGTGTTAAAGTAGAGGAGCAGCCATGGGCAGCAGTGTGGCCTAATCCATCAGCCCCTTCCGCCGACGCCCAACCCGAGCCCAACCCCGCCCACTTCTCCAGCCTCACTAGGGACTCAAAAACCTCACTGTGCAAAAAGAAAGGACAGGGAGGGCCACAGGCCTGGCCTCAGGCTCCAGCAACCAACCAGGGACGCTTGCTCATTTTGGCTTCCAAAATCAAC
The DNA here is from genome assembly GCF_028021215.1 of Eschrichtius robustus. Classification (NCBI taxonomy): domain Eukaryota; kingdom Metazoa; phylum Chordata; class Mammalia; order Artiodactyla; family Eschrichtiidae; genus Eschrichtius; species Eschrichtius robustus. The sequence continues at coordinate 210,398 of NW_027175425.1, forward strand.
ACAAGAAATGGCATGCACGAAGCGTGATCCTGGCCAAAACACACCTATCCAACTGCAAGCACACTGGGCCTAGACCGGCACACACCCCGACTCTTAAGACCAGCAAGAGAGCCTGCCCCCTTGCATTCCTTCAACCGCCTTTCAGCAGGGACCCGGGATACACAGATAAGCCAGCTTATGCGCAGACACGGTCGACACTCAGACAGGAGCCCCTCCACTACTTGAGTCCTTGGTGGTGTTTGCGTGTATGTCGGCAGGGGACACTGGACTTCACTCCTAACAGTCCCCTACACCCGAGAGAGGAAACGTGCTGAACCTCAGTTTCGATAAGGAGACGATAGAGTGTTCTCACCCATTTTGTTCAGAGTTTCCAAGGAATGCATACAAGGGTGTCATCCTCGATCCAAGCACATGCTGGGATGGTGCAGAACACAACCGGGCAGTGTGCGGGGCTCTGCAGGGGAGCCATGAGCCTGGGGTGCCCCAAAAGCCTGGAGAATCCACAGCCCTCAGGCCACTCAACAAGACGAACAATCAAGCCACTCTTGCAGCCATTGGGCCCATCTGAGGAAAACCTAATATCTAATGGCACATCTTGCGGTGGTTGAATACCTACCGTCCTGAGTTATCCGCGACCATGCTCGGGAACATGGCCCCGCCTCACTTTTTCCAGTTCTTCTTAGCACCCCCAGTCGTCAGAGCACACGAAGATCTTCTTGTATTTGCCAACGGCGAGGCTTGCCCAGCAACTGCACCTGGGAAGTGGACTTGTTTCCTCAGAGGACATGATCCATACAAACATTTACCTGGGCTTGAGCTCTGAAACTGCTTCCCAAGGACCTCTATCCCTTACCGAGAACTGACTGCATGTCTGATAGTATGACTGCAGGAAGTTAGGCACATAAATTGGCCGGCGTGTGAGAGGCTGTATTTCTGTGTTCACGCGTGTGACTGTGACTGCGCACGCAGTCGCTCTTGTGGGTTTCTCTGTGTACCGCTGACTACGCGTCTTGGTCTCTGTGTGTCCCTGTTGCCCTGTGAAGAGGCGTCCAACAGCAAACGCCATAGTGTATACACAACACAATGTCTAGGCCCACAACTGAAAGGAGAAAGCCCCCTGTCAGCTTCCAGAGGCCGCATGCAAACTTTAACCCCCAGGGGCTGTAGAAATGCTCCACGGGCTCCCTCTCTCCCACAGCCACGCCTTCTGACCAGAGCACAAAGACTGGACGAGACCTGCCTCCCGGCCATGGATGTGACATCTACGTGCAACTCGAGAACCTGCCAGCTACCAGCACATCTGATGTGCACTTGGGGTCACTCCCAGCACTTTCGGAAGCAAGGGAACTCCCATGGGTGAGCCGACACTGACCTACAGCATTCTACTGGCAAGATGCAGCCTGAAACCACTCAAGGGGCTAAAGAACATCGAACAAAGTGCAACTTCTTGCCAACTAGGCCTAATCACTTTCCTTTGACCCGTGGGAATGCCCACCACAGGAAGCAGAGGGCTTCAGCAGCCATGACCCATGTTGGAACCCCACAGCGGAAACTAGGCCACCTTCCCGGCCATGTCTCAGGCAGCTCCCATCCTGCAAGGTTCGCGGCCCTGACCCCTAAGGAACCGCTCAAACGCTCAACAGCCTCGTCCAACGTGCCCTACTCCAGCCAGCAGGGCGACGCGTCCCTACTGGAAGCCACAGACATCTTCCGAACACGGGAACAAGGAACACCAGGGAAGACAGACCGCAAGCCTGTCTGCTTTGAAGATGCTGATCCCACCTGATGCATCCTGGAAATTCTCCACTGCCACAGTGACACCACTGAGGAACTCAGAGTGATCAAAGGCGTGGTCCCCGAGGACCACAGACAGACTTGCAACGGAAGACCTCTGCCATGTGAGGGGACTTGGAAGCCTGAAAGTGAAGAGTGGCTGGCCTTGGCAGCGCACCAGGGATGGCAACAGTGCCCCCTTCTCTGCCCCGCCAACGGACTGCTCTGGATAAAGCTCTGGCTATTCGAAAGGCCTGCATGCCACACGGGCCGGCCGCATCATGCCCTCCGGCAGAAACACTATCGCGTTGCACATTCCCAAAAGTGGGAAAAGAGCGACCAAAGGGCTTGTTTGCATAACTCACCTACCCCCAAGAAGGCCGTCACAGATGCCTCAGCATGTCCGTCTTCTCTATGTTCCGCAAGACACCCGTGGGGAGTCACTCCTCTGGAAACGGGATTGCAAATCTTCACAGGTAACCTACCTCACTGCATCCTCATGAACTGCCAAAGCCATCCCCACCATAGGCAGCTGATGCCAGGCCATCACGAACAAGACACATCCTTGGGAAGCCGAGGCCAGCGCCTGCAACCCAATGATGACAGCCCATCCCACGACATCACACAGGACCTGTCCTCATGATACCTTACCTTTCTCTCCAGGGCAGCAGCCACTACGCAGGCTTAAATGCAGCACTCGATCCTCACCCCACTCCACGATGATCCACTTAGCGCCAACAGTGTGCTGGCAGCTTCAGGGGCAGCAGCGAGGCCTAATCCATCAGCCCCCTTCCGCCATCACCAAACTCCATCCCACCCCCGCCCACTGCTCCAGCCCCACCGGGCACTCAAGAACCTCACCGCACCAGACACAACAACAGAGAGGGCCACAGGCCTGGCCTGAGGCTCCAGGCTCCAACCAGGGAACCTTGCTCATTTTGGCTTCCAAAATCAACCACCGAAGCGGCATGCACAAAGCGTGATCCTGGTCAAAACACACTTCTCCAAGTGAAAGCTCACTGGGCCCACACCAGCACACACTCCGACTCTGAAGACTAGCAGGAGAGCCTGCCCCCTTGCATTCCCTCACGGCCTTTTAGCAGGGACCGCGGATTCATAGATGACCCAGCTTATGGGCAGACACGGTCGACCCTCAGACAGGAGCCCCTCCAATGCTAGAGCCCTTAGTGGTGTTGGCATGCATGTCAGCAGGGGATGTTGGCCCTCACTCCTAACTGTCCCCTACCCCCGAGAGGAAACCTGCTGGACCTCAGTTGCGATGAGGAGACCGTAGAGCTTTCTCACTCATTTTGTTCAGATTTTCCAAGGAATGCATACAAGGGTTTCATCATCGATCCAAGCACATGCTGGGACGCTGCAGAACACAAACGGGCAGGCCGTGGGGCTCTGCAGAGGAGCCCTGAGCCAGAAGTACTCCAACAGCCTGGGGAATCCACAGTCCTCAGGCCACTCAGCAAGACCAACAATCAATCCACTCTTGCAGCCATTGGACCCATCTGAGGAAAACCTAATATCCAATGGCACATCTTAGTATGCGTGAATGCTACTGTCCTGAGTTATCCCCAGCCACGCTCAGCAACGTGCGCCTGCTCCACTTTTTCCAGTTCCCCTTAGCACATCCAGTCATCAGACAACACGAAGGTCTTCTTGTTTTTGCCGACGGCCAGCCTTACCCTGCAACTGCACCTGAGAAGTGGACAGAAATCATGCGGCTTCTGAATTGCACCACAGTCCTCAGAGAACGATTCTTGTGAAAACTTACCTGCGTGTGAGCCCAGAACCTGCTTCCCAAGTACCACTATTCCTTACCGAAAACGGATTGCGTGTCTCACAGCACGACTGGAGGAAGTTAGGCATGTATGTCGGCCGGTGTGTGAGACGCTGTATGTGTGTACTCACGCGTGTGGGCGTGTGTGACTGTGACTGCGCACGAAGATGCACTCGTGGGTTCCGGTGTGTGCCGCTGAATACGCGTCTTGGTCTCTGGGTGTCCCTGTGGCCCTCTGCAGGCGCCTCCAACAGTAAACGCCATAGTTTAAACACACCATCCTGGATGGACCCCCAACTGAAAGGAGAAAGACCCCTGTCAGCTTCAAGAGGCCACATGCGAACTTTGACCCCCAGGGACTGTTGAAATAGCCCACACACTCCCGCACTCTCACAGCCACGCCTTGTGAGCAAAGCACAAAGACTGGACGAGACCTGCCTCCCGGCCGTGTCTGTCACATCTATGTGGACCTGGAGACCCTGCCACCTACCAGCACATCTGATGTGCCCTTGGGGTCACTCCCAGCACTCCCGGAAGCAAGGGAACCTCCCATGGGCGGGCTGACTGCGACCTGCAGTTGCCTACAGGCAAGATGCAGCCCGGCACTTCTCAAGGGGCTAAGGAACAGCGGACCAAGTGCGTCTTCACACCAACTAGAACAAATCACTTTCCATGACCCCGTGGGAATGTCCACAATGGGAAGTGTTGGGCTTCAGCAACCATGACACAGGTTGGAACACCAGAGCAGAAATTAGGCCACCTCCTCGCCCACGTATCGGCAAGTTCCCAACTGGCAGGGTTGGTGGCCCTGACCACTGAGAAAACGCTCAAACGATACACAGCCTCTTCCTAAGTGCCCTCCTCCTGCATGCAGGGCGACTCGACCCTATTGGAAGCCACAGACCTTATGCGACACGGGGACACTGAACACCAGGGAAGACAGACCGCAAGCCTGTCTGCTTTGATGAGGCCCACACCACCCCATGCATCCTGGCAATTCTCCACTGCTACAGCGACACTACCGAGGAACTCACAGCGATCAAATGCACTGTTCCTGAGGACCACAGACAGACTTTCAACGGAAGACCTCTGCCACACGAGGGGACCTGGAAGCTTGAAAGGGCACAGTGGTTGTCCACGACAGCACACCTGGCTTTGCAACAGTGCCCCCATCTCTGCCCCGCCCACGGACTGCTGCAGATCAACCTCAGGCTGTTCGAAAGGCCTGCATGGAAAACTGGCTGGCGGTGTCATGCCCCCCCGGGAGAGACACTTTCGCTTTGCACATTCCCAAACAAGGGAAGAAAGCAGCCAATAGGGATGTTCCATAACTCAACTACCTCCAAGGAGGACGGGACAGACGCCTCACAATGTCAATCTTCTCTACGTCCCGCAAGACACCCTTTGGGTGTCATTCCTCCGGCAATGGGATCACAACTCTACACAGGTTACCTACCTCACCTCATGCACTTGAACTGCCAAAGCCACCCCCTCCATAGGCAGCTGATGCCAGCCCATCACGAACATGACGCATCCTTGGGAAGCCGAGGCCAGCACCTGCAACCCAATTATGACAGCCTATTCCACGACCTCACAAAGGACATGTCCTCATCATCCCTCACCTTCCTGTCCAGGCCATCAGCGACCACGCAGGTTTAAATGCAGCACTCGATCCTCACCCCACTCCACGATGCCGCACTTGGCACCAACACTGTGCTGGGTGTTAAAGTAGAGGAGCAGCCATGGGCAGCAGTGTGGCCTAATCCATCAGCCCCTTCCGCCGACGCCCAACCCGAGCCCAACCCCGCCCACTTCTCCAGCCTCACTAGGGACTCAAAAACCTCACTGTGCAAAAAGAAAGGACAGGGAGGGCCACAGGCCTGGCCTCAGGCTCCAGCAACCAACCAGGGACGCTTGCTCATTTTGGCTTCCAAAATCAACACAAGAAATGGCATGCACGAAGCGTGATCCTGGCCAAAACACACCTATCCAACTGCAAGCACACTGGGCCTAGACCGGCACACACCCCGACTCTTAAGACCAGCAAGAGAGCCTGCCCCCTTGCATTCCTTCAACCGCCTTTCAGCAGGGACCCGGGATACACAGATAAGCCAGCTTATGCGCAGACACGGTCGACACTCAGACAGGAGCCCCTCCACTACTTGAGTCCTTGGTGGTGTTTGCGTGTATGTCGGCAGGGGACACTGGACTTCACTCCTAACAGTCCCCTACACCCGAGAGAGGAAACGTGCTGAACCTCAGTTTCGATAAGGAGACGATAGAGTGTTCTCACCCATTTTGTTCAGAGTTTCCAAGGAATGCATACAAGGGTGTCATCCTCGATCCAAGCACATGCTGGGATGGTGCAGAACACAACCGGGCAGTGTGCGGGGCTCTGCAGGGGAGCCATGAGCCTGGGGTGCCCCAAAAGCCTGGAGAATCCACAGCCCTCAGGCCACTCAACAAGACGAACAATCAAGCCACTCTTGCAGCCATTGGGCCCATCTGAGGAAAACCTAATATCTAATGGCACATCTTGCGGTGGTTGAATACCTACCGTCCTGAGTTATCCGCGACCATGCTCGGGAACATGGCCCCGCCTCACTTTTTCCAGTTCTTCTTAGCACCCCCAGTCGTCAGAGCACACGAAGATCTTCTTGTATTTGCCAACGGCGAGGCTTGCCCAGCAACTGCACCTGGGAAGTGGACTTGTTTCCTCAGAGGACATGATCCATACAAACATTTACCTGGGCTTGAGCTCTGAAACTGCTTCCCAAGGACCTCTATCCCTTACCGAGAACTGACTGCATGTCTGATAGTATGACTGCAGGAAGTTAGGCACATAAATTGGCCGGCGTGTGAGAGGCTGTATTTCTGTGTTCACGCGTGTGACTGTGACTGCGCACGCAGTCGCTCTTGTGGGTTTCTCTGTGTACCGCTGACTACGCGTCTTGGTCTCTGTGTGTCCCTGTTGCCCTGTGAAGAGGCGTCCAACAGCAAACGCCAAAGTGTATACACAACACAATGTCTAGGCCCACAACTGAAAGGAGAAAGCCCCCTGTCAGCTTCCAGAGGCCGCATGCAAACTTTAACCCCCAGGGGCTGTAGAAATGCTCCACGGGCTCCCTCTCTCCCACAGCCACGCCTTCTGACCAGAGCACAAAGACTGGACGAGACCTGCCTCCCGGCCATGGATGTGACATCTACGTGCAACTCGAGAACCTGCCAGCTACCAGCACATCTGATGTGCACTTGGGGTCACTCCCAGCACTTTCGGAAGCAAGGGAACTCCCATGGGTGAGCCGACACTGACCTACAGCATTCTACTGGCAAGATGCAGCCTGAAACCACTCAAGGGGCTAAAGAACATCGAACAAAGTGCAACTTCTTGCCAACTAGGCCTAATCACTTTCCTTTGACCCGTGGGAATGCCCACCACAGGAAGCAGAGGGCTTCAGCAGCCATGACCCATGTTGGAACCCCACAGCGGAAACTAGGCCACCTTCCCGGCCATGTCTCAGGCAGCTCCCATCCTGCAAGGTTCGCGGCCCTGACCCCTAAGGAACCGCTCAAACGCTCAACAGCCTCGTCCAACGTGCCCTACTCCAGCCAGCAGGGCGACGCGTCCCTACTGGAAGCCACAGACATCTTCCGAACACGGGAACAAGGAACACCAGGGAACACAGACCGCAAGCCTGTCTGCTTTGAAGATGCTGATCCCACCTGATGCATCCTGGAAATTCTCCACTGCCACAGTGACACCACTGAGGAACTCAGAGTGATCAAAGGCGTGGTCCCCGAGGACCACAGACAGACTTGCAACGGAAGACCTCTGCCATGTGAGGGGACTTGGAAGCCTGAAAGTGAAGAGTGGCTGGCCTTGGCAGCGCACCAGGGATGGCAACAGTGCCCCCTTCTCTGCCCCGCCAACGGACTGCTCTGGATAAAGCTCTGGCTATTCGAAAGGCCTGCATGCCACACGGGCCGGCCGCATCATGCCCTCCGGCAGAAACACTATCGCGTTGCACATTCCCAAAAGTGGGAAAAGAGCGACCAAAGGGCTTGTTTGCATAACTCACCTACCCCCAAGAAGGCCGTCACAGATGCCTCAGCATGTCCGTCTTCTCTATGTCCCGCAAGACACCCGTGGGGAGTCACTCCTCTGGAAACGGGATTGCAAATCTTCACAGGTAACCTACCTCACTGCATCCTCATGAACTGCCAAAGCCATCCCCACCATAGGCAGCTGATGCCAGGCCATCACGAACAAGACACATCCTTGGGAAGCCGAGGCCAGCGCCTGCAACCCAATGATGACAGCCCATCCCACGACATCACACAGGACCTGTCCTCATCATACCTTACCTTTCTCTCCAGGGCAGCAGCCACTACGCAGGCTTAAATGCAGCACTCGATCCTCACCCCACTCCACGATGATCCACTTAGCGCCAACAGTGTGCTGGCAGCTTCAGGGGCAGCAGCGAGGCCTAATCCATCAGCCCCCTTCCGCCATCACCAAACTCCATCCCACCCCCGCCCACTGCTCCAGCCCCACCGGGCACTCAAGAACCTCACCGCACCAGACACAACAACAGAGAGGGCCACAGGCCTGGCCTGAGGCTCCAGGCTCCAACCAGGGAACCTTGCTCATTTTGGCTTCCAAAATCAACCACCGAAGCGGCATGCACAAAGCGTGATCCTGGTCAAAACACACTTCTCCAAGTGAAAGCTCACTGGGCCCACACCAGCACAAACTCCGACTCTGAAGACTAGCAGGAGAGCCTGCCCCCTTGCATTCCCTCACGGCCTTTTAGCAGGGACCGCGGATTCATAGATGACCCAGCTTATGGGCAGACACGGTCGACCCTCAGACAGGAGCCCCTCCAATGCTAGAGCCCTTAGTGGTGTTGGCATGCATGTCAGCAGGGGATGTTGGCCCTCACTCCTAACTGTCCCCTACCCCCGAGAGGAAACGTGCTGGACCTCAGTTGCGATGAGGAGACCGTAGAGCTTTCTCAATCATTTTGTTCAGATTTTCCAAGGAATGCATACAAGGGTGTCATCATCGATCCAAGCACATGCTGGGACGCTGCAGAACACAAACGGGCAGGCCGTGGGGCTCTGCAGAGGAGCCCTGAGCCAGAAGTACTCCAACAGCCTGGGGAATCCACAGTCCTCAGGCCACTCAGCAAGACCAACAATTAATCCACTCTTGCAGCCATTGGACCCATCTGAGCAAAACCTAATATCCAATGGCACATCTTAGTATGCGTGAATGCTACTTTCCTGAGTTATCCCCAGCCACGCTCAGCAACGTGCGCCTGCTCCACTTTTTCCAGTTCCCCTTAGCACATCCAGTCATCAGACAACACGAAGGTCTTCTTGTTTTTGCCGACGGCCAGCCTTACCCTGCAACTGCACCTGAGAAGTGGACAGAAATCATGCGGCTTCTGAATTGCACCACAGTCCTCAGAGAACGATTCTTGTGAAAACTTACCTGCGTGTGAGCCCGGAACCTGCTTCCCAAGTACCACTATTCCTTACCGAAAACGGATTGCGTGTCTCACAGCACGACTGGAGGAAGTTAGGCATGTATGTTGGCCGGTGTGTGAGACGCTGTATGTGTGTACTCACGCGTGTGGGCGTGTGTGACTGTGACTGCGCACGAAGATGCACTCGTGGGTTCCGGTGTGTGCCGCTGAATACGCGTCTTGGTCTCTGGGTGTCCCTGTGGCCCTCTGCAGGCGCCTCCAACAGTAAACGCCATAGTTTAAACACACCATCCTGGATGGACCCCCAACTGAAAGGAGAAAGACCCCTGTCAGCTTCAAGAGGCCACATGCGAACTTTGACCCCCAGGGACTGTTGAAATAGCCCACACACTCCCGCACTCTCACAGCCACGCCTTGTGAGCAAAGCACAAAGACTGGACGAGACCTGCCTCCCGGCCGTGTCTGTCACATCTATGTGGACCTGGAGACCCTGCCACCTACCAGCACATCTGATGTGCCCTTGGGGTCACTCCCAGCACTCCCGGAAGCAAGGGAACCTCCCATGGGCGGGCTGACTGCGACCTGCAGTTGCCTACAGGCAAGATGCAGCCCGGCACTTCTCAAGGGGCTAAGGAACAGCGGACCAAGTGCGTCTTCACACCAACTAGAACAAATCACTTTCCATGACCCCGTGGGAATGTCCACAATGGGAAGTGTTGGGCTTCAGCAACCATGACACAGGTTGGAACACCAGAGCAGAAATTAGGCCACCTCCTCGCCCACGTATCGGCAAGTTCCCAACTGGCAGGGTTGGTGGCCCTGACCACTGAGAAAACGCTCAAACGATACACAGCCTCTTCCTAAGTGCCCTCCTCCTGCAGGCAGGGCGACTCGACCCTATTGGAAGCCACAGACATTATGCGACACGGGGACACTGAACACCAGGGAAGACAGACCGCAAGCCTGTCTGCTTTGATGAGGCCCACACCACCCCATGCATCCTGGCAATTCTCCACTGCTACAGCGACACTACCGAGGAACTCACAGCGATCAAATGCACTGTTCCTGAGGACCACAGACAGACTTTCAACGGAAGACCTCTGCCACACGAGGGGACCTGGAAGCTTGAAAGGGCACAGTGGTTGTCCACGACAGCACACCTGGCTTCGCAATAGTGCCCCCATCTCTGCCCCGCCCACGGACTGCTGCAGATCAACCTCAGGCTGTTCGAAAGGCCTGCATGCAAAACTGGCTGGCGGTGTCATGCCCCCCCGGGAGAGACACTTTCGCTTTGCACATTCCCAAACAAGGGAAGAAAGCAGCCAATAGGGATGTTCCATAACTCAACTACCTCCAAGGAGGACGGGACAGACGCCTCACAATGTCAATCTTCTCTACGTCCCGCAAGACACCCTTTGGGTGTCATTCCTCCGGCAATGGGATCACAACTCTACGCAGGTTACCTACCTCACCTCATGCACTTGAACTGCCAAAGCCACACCCTCCATAGGCAGCTGATGCCAGCCCATCACGAACATGACGCATCCTTGGGAAGCCGAGGCCAGCACCTGCAACCCAATTATGACAGCCTATTCCACGACCTCACAAAGGACATGTCCTCATCATCCCTCACCTTCCTGTCCAGGCCATCAGCGACCACGCAGGTTTAAATGCAGCACTCGATCCTCACCCCACTCCACGATGCCCCACTTGGCACCAACACTGTGCTGGGTGTTAAAGTAGAGGAGCAGCCATGGGCAGCAGTGTGGCCTAATCCATCAGCCCCTTCCGCCGACGCCCAACCCGAGCCCAACCCCGCCCACTTCTCCAGCCTCACTAGGGACTCAAAAACCTCACTGTGCAAAAAGAAAGGACAGGGAGGGCCACAGGCCTGGCCTCAGGCTCCAGCAACCAACCAGGGACGCTTGCTCATTTTGGCTTCCAAAATCAACACAAGAAATGGCATGCACGAAGCGTGATCCTGGCCAAAACACACCTATCCAACTGCAAGCACACTGGGCCTAGACCGGCACACACCCCGACTCTTAAGACCAGCAAGAGAGCCTGCCCCCTTGCATTCCTTCAACCGCCTTTCAGCAGGGACCCGGGATACACAGATAAGCCAGCTTATGCGCAGACACGGTCGACACTCAGACAGGAGCCCCTCCACTACTGGAGTCCTTGGTGGTGTTTGCGTGCATGTCGGCAGGGGACACTGGACTTCACTCCTAACAGTCCCCTACACCCGAGAGAGGAAACGTGCTGAACCTCAGTTTCGATAAGGAGACGATAGAGTGTTCTCACCCATTTTGTTCAGAGTTTCCAAGGAATGCATACAAGGGTGTCATCATCGATCCAAGCACATGCTGGGATGGTGCAGAACACAACCGGGCAGTGTGCGGGGCTCTGCAGGGGAGCCATGAGCCTGGGGTGCCCCAAAAGCCTGGAGAATCCACAGCCCTCAGGTCACTCAACAAGAAGAACAATCAAGCCACTCTTGCAGCCATTGGGCCCATCTGAGGAAAACCTAATATCTAATGGCACATCTTGCGGTGGTTGAATACCTACCGTCCTGAGTTATCCGCGACCATGCTCGGGAACATGGCCCCGCCTCACTTTTTCCAGTTCTTCTTAGCACCTCCAGTCGTCAGAGCACACGAAGATCTTCTTGTATTTGCCAACGGCGAGGCTTGCCCAGCAACTGCACCTGGGAAGTGGACTTGTTTCCTCAGAGGACATGATCCATACAAACATTTACCTGGGCTTGAGCTCTGAAACTGCTTCCCAAGGACCTCTATCCCTTACCGAGAACTGACTGCATGTCTGATAGTATGACTGCAGGTAGTTAGGCACATAAATTGGCCGGCGTGTGAGAGGCTGTATTTCTGTGTTCACGCGTGTGACTGTGACTGCGCACGCAGTCGCTCTTGTGGGTTTCTCTGTGTACCGCTGACTACGCGTCTTGGTCTCTGTGTGTCCCTGTTGCCCTGTGAAGAGGCGTCCAACAGCAAACGCCATAGTGTATACACAACACAATGTCTAGGCCCACAACTGAAAGGAGAAAGCCCCCTGTCAGCTTCCAGAGGCCGCATGCAAACTTTAACCCCCAGGGGCTGTAGAAATGCTCCACGGGCTCCCTCTCTCCCACAGCCACGCCTTCTGACCAGAGCACAAAGACTGGACGAGACCTGCCTCCCGGCCGTGGGTGTGAAATCTACGTGCAACTCGAGAACCTGCCAGCTACCAGCACATCTGATGTGCACTTGGGGTCACTCCCAGCATTTTCGGAAGCAAGGGAACTCTCATGGGTGAGCCGACACCGACCTACAGCATTCTACTGGCAAGATGCAGCCTGAAACCACTCAAGGGGCTAAAGAACATCGAACAAAGTGCAACTTCTTGCCAACTAGGCCTAATCACTTTCCTTTGACCCGTGGGAATGCCCACCACAGGAAGCAGAGGGCTTCAGCAGCCATGACCCATGTTGGAACCCCACAGCGGAAACTAGGCCACCTTCCCGGCCATGTCTCAGGCAGCTCCCATCCTGCAAGGTTCGCGGCCCTGACCCCTAAGGAACCGCTCAAACGCTCAACAGCCTCGTCCAACGTGCCCTACTCCAGCCAGCAGGGCGACGCGTCCCTACTGGAAGACACAGACATCTTCCGAACACGGGAACAAGGAACACCAGGGAAGACAGACCACAAGCCTGTCTGCTTTGAAGATGCTGATCCCACCTGATGCATCCTGGAAATTCTCCACTGCCACAGTGACACCACTGAGGAACTCAGAGTGATCAAAGGCGTGGTCCCCGAGGACCACAGACAGACTTGCAACGGAAGACCTCTGCCATGTGAGGGCACTTGGAAGCCTGAAAGTGAAGAGTGGCTGGCCTTGGCAGCGCACCAGGGATGGCAACAGTGCCCCCTTCTCTGCCCCGCCAACGGACTGCTCTGGATAAAGCTCTGGCTATTCGAAAGGCCTGCATGCCACACGGGCCGGCCGCATCATGCCCTCCGGCAGAAACACTATCGCGTTGCACATTCCCAAAAGTGGGAAAAGAGCGACCAAAGGGCTTGTTTGCATAACTCACCTACCCCCAAGAAGGCCGGCACAGATGCCTCAGCATGTCCGTCTTCTCTATGTCCCGCAAGACACCCGTGGGGAGTCACTCCTCTGGAAACGGGATTGCAACTCTTCACAGGTAACCTACCTCACTGCATCTTCATGAACTGCCAAATACATCCCCACCATAGGCAGCTGATGCCAGACCATCACGAACAAGACACATCCTTGGGAAGCCGAGGCCAGCGCCTGCAACCCAATGATGACAGCCCATCCCACGACATCACACAGGACCTGTCCTCATCATACCTTACCTTTCTCTCCAGGGCAGCAGCCACTACACAGGCTTAAATGCAGCACTCGATCCTCACCCCACTCCACGATGATCCACTTAGCGCCAACAGTGTGCTGGCAGCTTCAGGGGCAGCAGCGAGGCCTAATCCATCAGCCCCCTTCCGCCATCACCAAACTCCATCCCACCCCCGCCCACTGCTCCAGCCCCACCGGGCACTCAAGAACCTCACCGCACCAAACACAACAACAGAGAGGGCCACAGGCCTGGCCTGAGGCTCCAGGCTCCAACCAGGGAACCTTGCTCATTTTGGCTTCCAAAATCAACCACCGAAGCGGCATGCACAAAGCGTGATCCTGGTCAAAACACACTTCTCCAAGTGAAAGCTCACTGGGCCCACACCAGCACACACTCCGACTCTGAAGACTAGCAGGAGAGCCTGCCCCCTTGCATTCCCTCACGGCCTTTTAGCAGGGATCGCGGATTCATAGATGACCCAGCTTATGGGCAGACACGGTCGACCCTCAGACAGGAGCCCCTCCAATGCTAGAGCCCTTAGTGGTGTTGGCATGCATGTCAGCAGGGGATGTTGGCCCTCACTCCTAACTGTCCCCTACCCCCGAGAGAAACGTGCTGGACCTCAGTTGCGATGAGGAGACCGTAGAGCTTTCTCACTCATTTTGTTCAGATTTTCCAAGGAATGCATACAAGGGTGTCATCATCGATCCAAGCACATGCTGGGACGCTGCAGAACACAAACGGGCAGGCCGTGGGGCTCTGCAGAGGAGCCATGAGCCAGAAGTACTCCAACTGCCTGGGGAATCCACAGTCCTCAGGCCACTCAGCAAGACCAACAATCAATCCACTCTTGCAGCCATTGGACCCATCTGAGGAAAACCTAATATCCAATGGCACATCTTAGTATGCGTGAATGCTACTGTCCTGAGTTATCCCCAGGCACGCTCAGCAACGTGCGCCTGCTCCACTTTTTCCAGTTCCCCTTAGCACATCCAGTCATCAGACAACACGAAGGTCTTCTTGTTTTTGCCGACGGCCAGCCTTACCCTGCAACTGCACCTGAGAAGTGGACAGAAATCATGCGGCTTCTGAATTGCACCACAGTCCTCAGAGAACGATTCTTGTGAAAACTTACCTGCGTGTGAGCCCGGAACCTGCTTCCCAAGTACCACTATTCCTTACCGAAAACGGATTGCGTGTCTCACAGCACGACTGGAGGAAGTTAGGCATGTATTTTGGCCGGTGTGTGAGACGCTGTATGTGTGTACTCACGCGTGTGGGCGTGTGTGACTGTGACTGTGCACGAAGATGCACTCGTGGGTTCCGGTGTGTGCCGCTGAATACGCGTCTTGGTCTCTGGGTGTCCCTGTGGCCCTCTGCAGGCGCCTCCAACAGTAAACGCCATAGTTTATACACACCATCCTGGATGGACCCCCAACTGAAAGGAGAAAGACCCCTGTCAGCTTCAAGAGGCCACATGCGAACTTTGACCCCCAGGGACTGTTGAAATAGCCCACAGACTCCCGCACTCTCACAGCCACGCCTTGTGAGCAAAGCACAAAGACTGGACGAGACCTGCCTCCCGGCCGTGTCTGTCACATCTATGTGGACCTGGAGACCCTGCCACCTACCAGCACATCTGATGTGCCCTTGGGGTCACTCCCAGCACTCCCGGAAGCAAGGGAACCTCCCATGGGCGGGCTGACTGCGACCTGCAGTTGCCTACAGGCAAGATGCAGCCCGGCACTTCTCAAGGGGCTAAGGAACAGCGGACCAAGTGCGTCTTCACACCAACTAGAACAAATCACTTTCCATGACCCCGTGGGAATGTCCACAATGGGAAGTGTTGGGCTTCAGCAACCATGACACAGGTTGGAACACCAGAGCAGAAATTAGGCCACCTCCCCGCCCACGTATCGGCAAGTTTCCAACTGGCAGAGTTGGTGGCCCTGACCACTGAGAAAACGCTCAAATGATACACAGCCTCTTCCTAAGTGCCCTCCTCCTGCATGCAGGGCGACTCGACCCTATTGGAAGCCACAAACATTATGCGACATGGGGACACTGAACACCAGGGAAGACAGACCGCAAGCCTGTCTGCTTTAATGAGGCCCACACCACCCCATGCATCCTGGCAATTCTCCACTGCTACAGCGACACTACCGAGGAACTCACAGCGATCAAATGCACTGTTCCTGAGGACCACAGACAGACTTTCAACAGAAGACCTCTGCCACACGAGGGGACCTGGAAGCTTGAAAGGGCACAGTGGTTGTCCACGACAGCACACCTGGCTTCGCAACAGTGCCCCCATCTCTGCCCCGCCCACGGACTGCTGCAGATCAACCTCAGGCTGTTCGAAAGGCCTGCATGCAAAACTGGCTGGCGGTGTCATGCCCCCCCGGGAGAGACACTTTCGCTTTGCACATTCCCAAACAAGGGAAGAAAGCAGCCAATAGGGATGTTCCATAACTCAACTACCTCCAAGGAGGACGGGACAGACGCCTCACAATGTCAATTTTCTCTACGTCCCGCAAGACACCCTTTGGGTGTCATTCCTCCGGCAATGGGATCACAACTCTACGCAGGTTACCTACCTCACCTCATGCACTTGAACTGCCAAAGCCACCCCCTCCATAGGCAGCTGATGCCAGCCCATCACGAACATGACGCATCCTTGGGAAGCCGAGGCCAGCACCTGCAACCCAATTATGACAGCCTATTCCACGACCTCACAAAGGACATGTCCTCATCATCCCTCACCTTCCTGTCCAGGCCATCAGCCACCACGCAGGTTTAAATGCAGCACTCCATCCTCACCCCACTCCACGATGCCCCACTTGGCACCAACACTGTGCTGGGTGTTAAAGTAGAGGAGCAGCCATGGGCAGCAGTGTGGCCTAATCCATCAGCCCCTTCCGCCGACGCCCAACCCGAGCCCAACCCCGCCCACTTCTCCAGCCTCACTAGGGACTCAAAAACCTCACTGTGCAAATAGAAAGGACAGGGAGGGCCACAGGCCTGGCCTCAGGCTCCAGCAACCAACCAGGGACGCTTGCTCATTTTGGCTTCCAAAATCAACACAAGAAATGGCATGCACGAAGCGTGATCCTGGCCAAAACACACCTATCCAACTGCAAGCACACTGGGCCTAGACCGGCACACACCCCGACTCTTAAGACCAGCAAGAGAGCCTGCCCCCTTGCATTCCTTCAACCGCCTTTCAGCAGGGACCCGGGATACACAGATAAGCCAGCTTATGCGCAGACACGGTCGACACTCAGACAGGAGCCCCTCCACTACTGGAGTCCTTGGTGGTGTTTGCGTGCATGTCGGCAGGGGACACTGGACTTCACTCCTAACAGTCCCCTATACCCGAGAGAGGAAACGTGCTGAACCTCAGTTTCGATAAGGAGACGATAGAGTGTTCTCACCCATTTTGTTCAGAGTTTCCAAGGAATGCATACAAGGGTGTCATCCTCGATCCAAGCACATGCTGGGATGGTGCAGAACACAACCGGGCAGTGTGCGGGGCTCTGCAGGGGAGCCATGAGCCTGGGGTGCCCCAAAAGCCTGGAGAATCCACAGCCCTCAGGCCACTCAACAAGACGAACAATCAAGCCACTCTTGCAGCCATTGGGCCCATCTGAGGAAAACCTAATATCTAATGGCACATCTTGCGGTGGTTGAATACCTACCGTCCTGAGTTATCTGCGACCATGCTCGGGAACATGGCCCCGCCTCACTTTTTCCAGTTCTTCTTAGCACCTCCAGTCGTCAGAGCACACGAAGATCTTCTTGTATTTGCCAACGGCGAGGCTTGCCCAGCAACTGCACCTGGGAAGTGGACTTGTTTCCTCAGAGGACATGATCCATACAAACATTTACCTGGGCTTGAGCTCTGAAACTGCTTCCCAAGGACCTCTATCCCTTACCGAGAACTGACTGCATGTCTGATAGTATGACTGCAGGAAGTTAGGCACATAAATTGGCCGGCGTGTGAGAGGCTGTATTTCTGTGTTCACGCGTGTGACTGTGACTGCGCACGCAGTCGCTCTTGTGGGTTTCTCTGTGTACCGCTGACTACGCGTCTTGGTCTCTGTGTGTCCCTGTTGCCCTGTGAAGAGGCGTCCAACAGCAAACGCCATAGTGTATACACAACACAATGTCTAGGCCCACAACTGAAAGGAGAAAGCCCCCTGTCAGCTTCCAGAGGCCGCATGCAAACTTTAACCCCCAGGGGCTGTAGAAATGCTCCACGGGCTCCCTCTCTCCCACAGCCACGCCTTCTGACCAGAGCACAAAGACTGGACGAGACCTGCCTCCCGGCCGTGGGTGTGACATCTACGTGCAACTCGAGAACCTGCCAGCTACCAGCACATCTGATGTGCACTTGCGGTCACTCCCAGCACTTTCGGAAGCAAGGGAACTCCCATGGGTGAGCCGACACCGACCTACAGCATTCTACTGGCAAGATGCAGCCTGAAACCACTCAAGGGGCTAAAGAACATCGAACAAAGTGCAACTTCTTGCCAACTAGGCCTAATCACTTTCCTTTGACCCGTGGGAATGCCCACCACAGGAAGCAGAGGGCTTCAGCAGCCATGACCCATGTTGGAACCCCACAGCGGAAACTAGGCCACCTTCCCGGCCATGTCTCAGGCAGCTCCCATCCTGCAAGGTTCGCGGCCCTGACCGCTAAGGAACCGCTCAAACGCTCAACAGCCTCGTCCAACGTGCCCTACTCCAGCCAGCAGGGCGACACGTCCCTACTGGAAGACACAGACATCTTCCGAACACGGGAACAAGGAACACCAGGGAAGACAGACCGCAAGCCTGTCTGCTTTGAAGATGCTGATCCCACCTGATGCATCCTGGAAATTCTCCACTGCCACAGTGACACCACTGAGGAACTCAGAGTGATCAAAGGCGTGGTCCCCGAGGACCACAGACAGACTTGCAACGGAAGACCTCTGCCATGTGAGGGGACTTGGAAGCCTGAAAGGGAAGAGTGGCTGGCCTTGGCAGCGCACCAGGGATGGCAACAGTGCCCCCTTCTCTGCCCCGCCAACGGACTGCTCTGGATAAAGTTCTGGCTATTCGAAAGGCCTGCATGCCACACGGGCCGGCCGCATCATGCCCTCCGGCAGAAACACTATCGCGTTGCACATTCCCAAAAGTGGGAAAAGAGCGACCAAAGGGCTTGTTTGCATAACTCACCTACCCCCAAGAAGGCCGGCACAGATGCCTCAGCATGTCCGTCTTCTCTATGTCCCGCAAGACACCCGTGGGGAGTCAATCCTCTGGAAACGGGATTGCAACTCTTCACAGGTAACCTACCTCACTGCATCCTCATGAACTGCCAAAGCCATCCCCACCATAGGCAGCTGATGCCAGACCATCACGAACAAGACACATCCTTGGGAAGCCGAGGCCAGCGCCTGCAACCCAATGATGACAGCCCATCCCACGACATCACACAGGACCTGTCCTCATGATACCTTACCTTTCTCTCCAGGGCAGCAGCCACTACGCAGGCTTAAATGCAGCACTCGATCCTCACCCCACTCCACGATGATCCACTTAGCGCCAACAGTGTGCTGGCAGCTTCAGGGGCAGCAGCGAGGCCTAATCCATCAGCCCCCTTCCGCCATCACCAAACTCCATCCCACCCCCGCCCACTGCTCCAGCCCCACCGGGCACTCAAGAACCTCACCGCACCAAACACAACAACAGAGAGGGCCACAGGCCTGGCCTGAGGCTCCAGGCTCCAACCAGGGAACCTTGCTCATTTTGGCTTCCAAAATCAACCACCGAAGCGGCATGCACAAAGCGTGATCCTGGTCAAAACACACTTCTCCAAGTGAAAGCTCACTGGGCCCACACCAGCACACACTCCGACTCTGAAGACTAGCAGGAGAGCCTGCCCCCTTGCATTCCCTCACGGCCTTTTAGCAGGGACCGCGGATTCATAGATGACCCAGCTTATGGGCAGACACGGTCGACCCTCAGACAGGAGCCCCTCCAATGCTAGAGCCCTTAGTGGTGTTGGCATGCATGTCAGCAGGGGATGTTGGCCCTCACTCCTAACTGTCCCCTACCCCCGAGAGAAACGTGCTGGACCTCAGTTGCGATGAGGAGACCGTAGAGCTTTCTCACTCATTTTGTTCAGATTTTCCAAGGAATGCATACAAGGGTGTCATCATCGATCCAAGCACATGCTGGGATGCTGCAGAACACAAACGGGCAGGCCGTGGGGCTCTGCAGAGGAGCCATGAGCCAGAAGTACTCCAACAGCCTGGGGAATCCACAGTCCTCAGGCCACTCAGCAAGACCAACAATCAATCCACTCTTGCAGCCATTGGACCCATCTGAGGAAAACCTAATATCCAATGGCACATCTTGGTATGCGTGAATGCTACTGTCCTGAGTTATCCCCAGCCACGCTCAGCAACGTGCGCCTGCTCCACTTTTTCCAGTTCCCCTTAGCACATCCAGTCATCAGACAACACGAAGGTCTTCTTGTTTTTGCCGACGGCCAGCCTTACCCTGCAACTGCACCTGAGAAGTGGACAGAAATCATGCGGCTTCTGAATTGCACCACAGTCCTCAGAGAACGATTCTTGTGAAAACTTACCTGCGTGTGAGCCCGGAACCTGCTTCCCAAGTACCACTATTCCTTACCGAAAATGGATTGCGTGTCTCACAGCACGACTGGAGGAAGTTAGGCATGTATGTTGGCCGGTGTGTGAGACGCTGTATGTGTGTACTCACGCGTGTGGGCGTGTGTGACTGTGACTACGCACGAAGATGCACTCGTGGGTTCCGGTGTGTGCCGCTGAATACGCCTCTTGGTCTCTGGGTGTCCCGGTGGCCCTCTGCAGGCGCCTCCAACACTAAACGCCATAGTTTATACACACCATCCTGGATGGACCCCCAACTGAAAGGAGAAAGACCCCTGTCAGCTTCAAGAGGCCACATGCGAACTTTGACCCCCAGGGACTGTTGAAATAGCCCACTGACTCCCGCACTCTCACAGCCACGCCTTGTGAGCAAAGCACAAAGACTGGACGAGACCTGCCTCCCGGCCGTGGCTGTCACATCTATGTGGACCTGGAGACCCTGCCACCTACCAGCACATCTGATGTGCCCTTGGGGTCACTCGCAGCACTCCCGGAAGCAAGGGAACCTCCCATGGGCGGGCTGACTGCGACCTGCAGTTGCCTACAGGCAAGATGCAGCCCGGCACTTCTCAAGGGGCTAAGGAACAGCGGACCAAGTGCGTCTTCACACCAACTAGAACAAATCACTTTCCATGACCCCGTGGGAATGTCCACAATGGGAAGTGTTGGGCTTCAGCAACCATGACACAGGTTGGAACACCAGAGCAGAAATTAGGCCACCTCCCCGCCCACGTATCGGCAAGTTTCCAACTGGCAGGGTTGGTGGCCCTGACCACTGAGAAAACGCTCAAACGATACACAGCCTCTTCCTAAGTGCCCTCCTCCTGCATGCAGGGCGACTCGACCCTATTGGAAGCCACAGACATTATGCGACACGGGGACACTGAACACCAGGGAAGACAGACCGCTAGCCTGTCTGCTTTGATGAGGCCCACACCACCCCATGCATCCTGGCAATTCTCCACTGCTACAGCGACACTACCGAGGAACTCACAGCGATCAAATGCACTGTTCCTGAGGACCACAGACAGACTTTCAACGGAAGACCTCTGCCACACGAGGGGACCTGGAAGCTTGAAAGGGCACAGTGGTTGTCCACGACAGCACACCTGGCTTCGCAACAGTGCCCCCATCTCTGCCCCGCCCACGGACTGCTGCAGATCAACCTCAGGCTGTTCGAAAGGCCTGCATGCAAAACTGGCTGGCGGTGTCATGCCCCCCCGGGAGAGACACTTTCGCTTTGCACATTCCCAAACAAGGGAAGAAAGCAGCCAATAGGGATGTTCCATAACTCAACTACCTCCAAGGAGGACGGGACAGACGCCTCACAATGTCAATCTTCTCTACGTCCCGCAAGACACCCTTTGGGTGTCATTCCTCCGGCAATGGGATCACAACTCTACACAGGTTACCTACCTCACCTCATGCACTTGAACTGCCAAAGCCACCCCCTCCATAGGCAGCTGATGCCAGCCCATCACGAACATGACGCATCCTTGGGAAGCCGAGGCCAGCACCTGCAACCCAATTATGACAGCCTATTCCACGACCTCACAAAGGACATGTCCTCATCATCCCTCACCTTCCTGTCCAGGCCATCAGCGACCACGCAGGTTTAAATGCAGCACTCGATCCTCACCCCACTCCACGATGCCCCACTTGGCACCAACACTGTGCTGGGTGTTAAAGTAGAGGAGCAGCCATGGGCAGCAGTGTGGCCTAATCCATCAGCCCCTTCCGCCGACGCCCAACCCGAGCCCAACCCCGCCCACTTCTCCAGCCTCACTAGGGACTCAAAAACCTCACTGTGCAAAAAGAAAGGACAGGGAGGGCCACAGGCCTGGCCTCAGGCTCCAGCAACCAACCAGGGACGCTTGCTCATTTTGGCTTCCAAAATCAACACAAGAAATGGCATGCACGAAGCGTGATCCTGGCCAAAACACACCTATCCAACTGCAAGCACACTGGGCCTAGACCGGCACACACCCCGACTCTTAAGACCAGCAAGAGAGCCTGCCCCCTTGCATTCCTTCAACTGCCTTTCAGCAGGGACCCGGGATACACAGATAAGCCAGCTTATGCGCACACACGGTCGACACTCAGACAGGAGCCCCTCCACTACTGGAGTCCTTGGTGGTGTTTGCGTGCATGTCGGCAGGGGACACTGGACTTCACTCCTAACAGTCCCCTACACCCGAGAGAGGAAACGTGCTGAACCTCAGTTTCGATAAGGAGACGATAGAGTGTTCTCACCCATTTTGTTCAGAGTTTCCAAGGAATGCATACAAGGGTGTCATCATCGATCCAAGCACATGCTGGGATGGTGCAGAACACAACCGGGCAGTGTGCGGGGCTCTGCAGGGGAGCCATGAGCCTGGGGTGCCCCAAAAGCCTGGAGAATCCACAGGCCTCAGGCCACTCAACAAGACGAACAATCAAGCCACTCGTGCAGCCATTGGGCCCATCTGAGGAAAACCTAATATCTAATGGCACATCTTGCGGTGGTTGAATACCTACCGTCCTGAGTTATCCGCGACCATGCTCGGGAACATGGCCCCGCCTCACTTTTTCCAGTTCTTCTTAGCACCTCCAGTCGTCAGAGCACACGAAGATCTTCTTGTATTTGCCAACGGCGAGGCTTGCCCAGCAACTGCACCTGGGAAGTGGACTTGTTTCCTCAGAGGACATGATCCATACAAACATTTACCTGGGCTTGAGCTCTGAAACTGCTTCCCAAGGACCTCTATCCCTTACCGAGAACTGACTGCATGTCTGATAGTATGACTGCAGGAAGTTAGGCACATAAATTGGCCGGCGTGTGAGAGGCTGTATTTCTGTGTTCACGCGTGTGACTGTGACTGCGCACGCAGTCGCTCTTGTGGGTTTCTCTGTGTACCGCTGACTACGCGTCTTGGTCTCTGTGTGTCCCTGTTGCCCTGTGAAGAGGCGTCCAACAGCAAACGCCATAGTGTATACACAACACAATGTCTAGGCCCACAACTGAAAGGAGAAAGCCCCCTGTCAGCTTCCAGAGGCCGCATGCAAACTTTAACCCCCAGGGGCTGTAGAAATGCTCCACGGGCTCCCTCTCTCCCACAGCCACGCCTTCTGACCAGAGCACAAAGACTGGACGAGACCTGCCTCCCGGCCATGGGTGTGACATCTACGTGCAACTCGAGAACCTGCCAGCTACCAGCACATCTGATGTGCACTTGGGGTCACTCCCAGCACTTTCGGAAGCAAGGGAACTCCCATGGGTGAGCCGACACCGACCTACAGCATTCTACTGGCAAGATGCAGCCTGAAACCACTCAAGGGGCTAAAGAACATCGAACAAAGTGCAACTTCTTGCCAACTAGGCCTAATCACTTTCCTTTGACCCGTGGGAATGCCCACCACAGGAAGCAGAGGGCTTCAGCAGCCATGACCCATGTTGGAACCCCACAGCGGAAACTAGGCCACCTTCCCGGCCATGTCTCAGGCAGCTCCCATCCTGCAAGGTTCGCGGCCCTGACCCCTAAGGAACCGCTCAAACGCTCAACAGCCTCGTCCAACGTGCCCTACTCCAGCCAGCAGGGCGACGCGTCCCTACTGGAAGACACAGACATCTTCCGAACACGGGAACAAGGAACACCAGGGAAGACAGACCGCAAGCCTGTCTGCTTTGAAGATGCTGATCCCACCTGATGCATCCTGGAAATTCTTCACTGCCACAGTGACACCACTGAGGAACTCAGAGTGATCAAAGGCGTGGTCCCCGAGGACCACAGACAGACTTGCAACGGAAGACCTCTGCCATGTGAGGGCACTTGGAAGCCTGAAAGGGAAGAGTGGCTGGCCTTGGCAGCGCACCAGGGATGGCAACAGTGCCCCCTTCTCTGCCCCGCCAACGGACTGCTCTGGATAAAGCTCTGGCTATTCGAAAGGCCTGCATGCCACACGGGCCGGCCGCATCATGCCCTCCGGCAGAAACACTATTGCGTTGCACATTCCCAAATGTGGGAAAAGAGCGACCAAAGGGCTTGTTTGCATAACTCACCTACCCCCAAGAAGGCCGGCACAGATGCCTCAGCATGTCCGTCTTCTCTATGTCCCGCAAGACACCCGTGGGGAGTCACTCCTCTGGAAACGGGATTGCAAATCTTCACAGGTAACCTACCTCACTGCATCCTCATGAACTGCCAAAGCCATCCCCACCATAGGCAGCTGATGCCAGGCCATCACGAACAAGACACATCCTTGGGAAGCCGAGGCCAGCGCCTGCAACCCAATGATGACAGCCCATCCCACGACATCAAACAGGACCTGTCCTCATGATACCTTACCTTTCTCTCCAGGGCAGCAGCCACTACGCAGGCTTAAATGCAGCACTCGATCCTCACCCCACTCCACGATGATCCACTTAGCGCCAACAGTGTGCTGGCAGCTTCAGGGGCAGCAGCGAGGCCTAATCCATCAGCCCCCTTCCGCCATCACCAAACTCCATCCCACGCCCGCCCACTGCTCCAGCCCCACCGGGCACTCAAGAACCTCACCGCACCAAACACAACAACAGAGAGGGCCACAGGCCTGGCCTGAGGCTCCAGGCTCCAACCAGGGAACCTTGCTCATTTTGGCTTCCAAAATCAACCACCGAAGCGGCATGCACAAAGCGTGATCCTGGTCAAAACACACTTCTCCAAGTGAAAGCTCACTGGGCCCACACCAGCACACACTCCGACTCTGAAGACTAGCAGGAGAGCCTGCCCCCTTGCATTCCCTCACGGCCTTTTAGCAGGGACCGCGGATTCATAGATGACCCAGCTTATGGGCAGACACGGTCGACCCTCAGACAGGAGCCCCTCCAATGCTAGAGCCCTTAGTGGTGTTGGCATGCATGTCAGCAGGGGATGTTGGCCCTCACTCCTAACTCTCCCCTACCCCCGAGAGAAACGTGCTGGACCTCAGTTGCGATGAGGAGACCGTAGAGCTTTCTCACTCATTTTGTTCAGATTTTTCAAGGAATGCATACAAGGGTGTCATCATCGATCCAAGCACATGCTGGGACGCTGCAGAACACAAACGGGTAGGCCGTGGGGCTCTGCAGAGGAGCCATGAGCCAGAAGTACTCCAACAGCCTGGGGAATCCACAGTCCTCAGGCCACTCAGCAAGACCAACAATCAATCCACTCTTGCAGCCATTGGACCCATCTGAGCAAAACCTAATATCCAATGGCACATCTTAGTATGCGTGAATGCTACTGTCCTGAGTTATCCCCAGCCACGCTCAGCAACGTGCGCCTGCTCCACTTTTTCCAGTTCCCCTTAGCACATCCAGTCATCAGACAACACGAAGGTCTTCTTGTTTTTGCCGACGGCCAGCCTTACCCTGCAACTGCACCTGAGAAGTGGACAGAAATCATGCGGCTTCTGAATTGCACCACAGTCCTCAGAGAACGATTCTTGTGAAAACTTACCTGCGTGTGAGCCCGGAACCTGCTTCCCAAGTACCACTATTCCTTACCGAAAACGGATTGCGTGTCTCACAGCACGACTGGAGGAAGTTAGGCATGTATGTTGGCCGGTGTGTGAGACGCTGTATGTGTGTACTCACGCGTGTGGGCGTGTGTGACTGTGACTGCGCACGAAGATGCACTCATGGGTTCCGGTGTGTGCCGCTGAATACGCGTCTTGGTCTCTGGGTGTCCCTGTGGCCCTCTGCAGGCGCCTCCAACAGTAAACGCCATAGTTTATACACACCATCCTGGATGGACCCCCAACTGAAAGGAGAAAGACCCTGTCAGCTTCAAGAGGCCACATGCGAACTTTGACCCCCAGGGACTGTTGAAATAGCCCACAGACTCCCGCACTCTCACAGCCACGCCTTGTGAGCAAAGCACAAAGACTGGACGAGACCTGCCTCCCGGCCGTGTCTGTCACATCTATGTGGACCTGGAGACCCTGCCACCTACCAGCACATCTGATGTGCCCTTGGGGTCACTCCCAGCACTCCCGGAAGCAAGGGAACCTCCCATGGGCGGGCTGACTGCGACCTGCAGTTGCCTACAGGCAAGATGCAGCCCGGCACTTCTCAAGGGGCTAAGGAACAGCGGACCAAGTGCGTCTTCACACCAACTAGAACAAATCACTTTCCATGACCCCGTGGGAATGTCCACAATGGGAAGTGTTGGGCTTCAGCAACCATGACACAGGTTGGAACACCAGAGCAGAAATTAGGCCACCTCCCCGCCCACGTATCGGCAAGTTTCCAACTGGCAGGGTTGGTGGCCCTGACCACTGAGAAAACGCTCAAACGATACACAGGCTCTTCCTAAGTGCCCTCCTCCTGCATGCAGGGCGACTCGACCCTATTGGAAGCCACAGACATTATGCGACATGGGGACACTGAACACCAGGGAAGACAGACCGCAAGCCTGTCTGCTTTGATGAGGCCCACACCACCCCATGCATCCTGGCAATTCTCCACTGCTACAGCGACACTACCGAGGAACTCACAGCGATCAAATGCACTGTTCCTGAGGACCACAGACAGACTTTCAACGGAAGACCTCTGCCACACGAGGGGACCTGGAAGCTTGAAAGGGCACAGTGGTTGTCCACGACAGCACACCTGGCTTCGCAACAGTGCCCCCATCTCTGCCCCGCCCACGGACTGCTGCAGATCAACCTCAGGCTGTTCGAAAGGCCTGCATGCAAAACTGGCTGGCGGTGTCATGCACCCCCGGGAGAGACACTTTCGCTTTGCACATTCCCAAACAAGGGAAGAAAGCGGCCAATAGGGATGTTCCATAACTCAACTACCTCCAAGGAGGACGGGACAGACGCCTCACAATGTCAATCTTCTCTACGTCCCGCAAGACACCCTTTGGGTGTCATTCCTCCGGCAATGGGATCACAACTCTACACAGGTTACCTACCTCACCTCATGCACTTGAACTGCCAAAGCCACCCCCTCCATAGGCAGCTGATGCCAGCCCATCACGAACATGACGCATCCTTGGGAAGCCGAGGCCAGCACCTGCAACCCAATTATGACAGCCTATTCCACGACCTCACAAAGGACATGTCCTCATCATCCCCCACCTTCCTGTCCAGGCCATCAGCGACCACGCAGGTTTAAATGCAGCACTCGATCCTCACCCCACTCCACGATGCCCCACTTGGCACCAACACTGTGCTGGGTGTTAAAGTAGAGGAGCAGCCATGGGCAGCAGTGTGGCCTAATCCATCAGCCCCTTCCGCCGACGCCCAACCCGAGCCCAACCCCGCCCACTTCTCCAGCCTCACTAGGGACTCAAAAACCTCACTGTGCAAAAAGAAAGGACAGGGAGGGCCACAGGCCTGGCCTCAGGCTCCAGCAACCAACCAGGGACGCTTGCTCATTTTGGCTTCCAAAATCAACACAAGAAATGGCATGCACGAAGCGTGATCCTGGCCAAAACACACCTATCCAACTGCAAGCACACTGGGCCTAGACCGGCACACACCCCGACTCTTAAGACCAGCAAGAGAGCCTGCCCCCTTGCATTCCTTCAACTGCCTTTCAGCAGGGACCCGGGATACACAGATAAGCCAGCTTATGCGCACACACGGTCGACACTCAGACAGGAGCCCCTCCACTACTGGAGTCCTTGGTGGTGTTTGCGTGCATGTCGGCAGGGGACACTGGACTTCACTCCTAACAGTCCCCTACACCCGAGAGAGGAAACGTGCTGAACCTCAGTTTCGATAAGGAGACGATAGAGTGTTCTCACCCATTTTGTTCAGAGTTTCCAAGGAATGCATACAAGGGTGTCATCATCGATCCAAGCACATGCTGGGATGGTGCAGAACACAACCGGGCAGTGTGCGGGGCTCTGCAGGGGAGCCATGAGCCTGGGGTGCCCCAAAAGCCTGGAGAATCCACAGGCCTCAGGCCACTCAACAAGACGAACAATCAAGCCACTCTTGCAGCCATTGGGCCCATCTGAGGAAAACCTAATATCTAATGGCACATCTTGCGGTGGTTGAATACCTACCGTCCTGAGTTATCCGCGACCATGCTCGGGAACATGGCCCCGCCTCACTTTTTCCAGTTCTTCTTAGCACCTCCAGTCGTCAGAGCACACGAAGATCTTCTTGTATTTGCCAACGGCGAGGCTTGCCCAGCAACTGCACCTGGGAAGTGGACTTGTTTCCTCAGAGGACATGATCCATACCAACATTTACCTGGGCATGAGCTCTGAAACTGCTTCCCAAGGACTTCTATCCCTTACCGAGAACTGACTGCATGTCTGATAGTATGACTGCAGGAAGTTAGGCACATAAATTGGCCGGCGTGTGAGAGGCTGTATTTCTGTGTTCACGCGTGTGACTGTGACTGCGCACGCAGTCGCTCTTGTGGGTTTCTCTGTGTACCGCTGACTACGCGTCTTGGTCTCTGTGTGTCCCTGTTGCCCTGTGAAGAGGCGTCCAACAGCAAACGCCATAGTGTATACACAACACAATGTCTATGCCCACAACTGAAAGGAGAAAGCCCCCTGTCAGCTTCCAGAGGCCGCATGCAAACTTTAACCCACAGGGGCTGTAGAAATGCTCCACGGGCTCCCTCTCTCCCACAGCCACGCCTTCTGACCAGAGCACAAAGACTGGACGAGACCTGCCTCCCGGCCATGGGTGTGACATCTACGTGCAACTCGAGAACCTGCCAGCTACCAGCACATCTGATGTGCACTTGGGGTCACTCCCAGCACTTTCGGAAGCAAGGGAACTCCCATGGGTGAGCCGACACCGACCTACAGCATTCTACTGGCAAGATGCAGCCTGAAACCACTCAAGGGGCTAAAGAACATCGAACAAAGTGCAACTTCTTGCCAACTAGGCCTAATCACTTTCCTTTGACCCGTGGGAATGCCCACCACAGGAAGCAGAGGGCTTCAGCAGCCATGACCCATGTTGGAACCCCACAGCGGAAACTAGGCCACCTTCCCGGCCATGTCTCAGGCAGCTCCCATCCTGCAAGGTTCGCGGCCCTGACCCCTAAGGAACCGCTCAAACGCTCAACAGCCTCGTCCAACGTGCCCTACTCCAGCCAGCAGGGCGACGCGTCCCTACTGGAAGACACAGACATTTTCCGAACACGGGAACAAGGAACACCAGGGAAGACAGACCACAAGCCTGTCTGCTTTGAAGATGCTGATCCCACCTGATGCATCCTGGAAATTCTCCACTGCCACAGTGACACCACTGAGGAACTCAGAGTGATCAAAGGCGTGGTCCCCGAGGACCACAGACAGACTTGCAACGGAAGACCTCTGCCATGTGAGGGCACTTGGAAGCCCGAAAGGGAAGAGTGGCTGGCCTTGGCAGCGCACCAGGGATGGCAACAGTGCCCCCTTCTCTGCCCCGCCAACGGACTGCTCTGGATAAAGCTCTGGCTATTCGAAAGGCCTGCATGCCACACGGGCCGGCCGCATCATGCCCTCCGGCAGAAACACTATCGCGTTGCACATTCCCAAAAGTGGGAAAAGAGCGACCAAAGGGCTTGTTTGCATAACTCACCTACCCCCAAGAAGGCCGGCACAGATGCCTCAGCATGTCCGTCTTCTCTATGTCCCGCAAGACACCCGTGGGGAGTCACTCCTCTGGAAACGGGATTGCAACTCTTCACAGGTAACCTACCTCACTGCATCCTCATGAACTGCCAAAGCCATCCCCACCATAGGCAGCTGATGCCAGACCATCACGAACAAGACACATCCTTGGGAAGCCGAGGCCAGCGCCTGCAACCCAATGATGACAGCCCATCCCACGACATCACACAGGACCTGTCCTCATGATACCTTACCTTTCTCTCCAGGGCAGCAGCCACTACGCAGGCTTAAATGCAGCACTCGATCCTCACCCCACTCCACGATGATCCACTTAGCGCCAACAGTGTGCTGGCAGCTTCAGGGGCAGCAGCGAGGCCTAATCCATCAGCCCCCTTCCGCCATCACCAAACTCCATCCCACCCCCGCCCACTGCTCCAGCCCCACCGGGCACTCAAGAACCTCACCGCACCAAACACAACAACAGAGAGGGCCACAGGCCTGGCCTGAGGCTCCAGGCTCCAACCAGGGAACCTTGCTCATTTTGGCTTCCAAAATCAACCACCGAAGCGGCATGCACAAAGCGTGATCCTGGTCAAAACACACTTCTCCAAGTGAAAGCTCACTGGGCCCACACCAGCACACACTCCGACTCTGAAGACTAGCAGGAGAGCCTGCCCCCTTGCATTCCCTCACGGCCTTTTAGCAGGGACCGCGGATTCATAGATGACCCAGCTTATGGGCAGACACGGTCGACCCTCAGACAGGAGCCCCTCCAATGCTAGAGCCCTTAGTGGTGTTGGCATGCATGTCAGCAGGGGATGTTGGCCCTCACTCCTAACTGTCCCCTACCCCCGAGAGAAACGTGCTGGACCTCAGTTGCGATGAGGAGACCGTAGAGCTTTCTCACTCATTTTGTTCAGATTTTCCAAGGAATGCATACAAGGGTGCCATCATCGATCCAAGCACATGCTGGGACGCTGCAGAACACAAACGGGCAGGCCGTGGGGCTCTGCAGAGGAGCCATGAGCCAGAAGTACTCCAACAGCCTGGGGAATCCACAGTCCTCAGGCCACTCAGCAAGACCAACAATCAATCCACTCTTGCAGCCATTGGACCCATCTGAGGAAAACCTAATATCCAATGGCACATCTTAGTATGCGTGAATGCTACTGTCCTGAGTTATCCCCAGCCACGCTCAGCAACGTGCGCCTGCTCCACTTTTTCCAGTTCCCCTTAGCACATCCAGTCATCAGACAACACGAAGGTCTTCTTGTTTTTGCCGACGGCCAGCCTTACCCTGCAACTGCACCTGAGAAGTGGACAGAAATCATGCGGCTTCTGAATTGCACCACAGTCCTCAGAGAACGATTCTTGTGAAAACTTACCTGCGTGTGAGCCCGGAACCTGCTTCCCAAGTACCACTATTCCTTACCGAAAACGGATTGCGTGTCTCACAGCACGACTGGAGGAAGTTAGGCATGTATGTTGGCCGGTGTGTGAGACGCTGTATGTGTGTACTCACGCGTGTGGGCGTGTGTGACTGTGACTGCGCACGAAGATGCACTCATGGGTTCCGGTGTGTGCCGCTGAATACGCGTCTTGGTCTCTGGGTGTCCCTGTGGCCCTCTGCAGGCGCCTCCAACAGTAAACGCCATAGTTTATACACACCATCCTGGATGGACCCCCAACTGAAAGGAGAAAGACCCCTGTCAGCTTCAAGAGGCCACATGCGAACTTTGACCCCCAGGGACTGTTGAAATAGCCCACAGACTCCCGCACTCTCACAGCCACGCCTTGTGAACAAAGCACAAAGACTGGACGAGACCTGCCTCCCGGCCGTGTCTGTCACATCTATGTGGACCTGGAGAGCCTGCCACCTACCAGCACATCTGATGTGCCCTTGGGGTCACTCCCAGCACTCCCGGAAGCAAGGGAACCTCCCATGGGCGGGCTGACTGCGACCTGCAGTTGCCTACAGGCAAGATGCAGCCCGGCACTTCTCAAGGGGCTAAGGAACAGCGGACCAAGTGCGTCTTCACAAAAACTAGAACAAATCACTTTCCATGACCCCGTGGGAATGTCCACAATGGGAAGTGTTGGGCTTCAGCAACCATGACACAGGTTGGAACACCAGAGCAGAAATTAGGCCACCTCCCCGCCCACGTATCGGCAAGTTTCCAACTAGCAGGGTTGGTGGCCCTGACCACTGAGAAAACGCTCAAACGATACACAGCCTCTTCCTAAGTGCCCTCCTCCTGCATGCAGGGCGACTCGACCCTATTGGAAGCCACAGACATTATGCGACATGGGGACACTGAACACCAGGGAAGACAGACCGCAAGCCTGTCTGCTTTGATGAGGCCCACACCACCCCATGCATCCTGGCAATTCTCCACTGCTACAGCGACACTACCGAGGAACTCACAGCGATCAAATGCACTGTTCCTGAGGACCACAGACAGACGTTCAACGGAAGACCTCTGCCACACGAGGGGACCTGGAAGCTTGAAAGGGCACAGTGGTTGTCCACGACAGCACACCTGGCTTCGCAACAGTGCCCCCATCTCTGCCCCGCCCACGGACTGCTGCAGATCAACCTCAGGCTGTTCGAAAGGCCTGCATGCAAAACTGGCTGGCGGTGTCATGCCCCCCCGGGAGAGACACTTTCGCTTTGCACATTCCCAAACAAGGGAAGAAAGCAGCCAATAGGGATGTTCCATAACTCAACTACCTCCAAGGAGGACGGGACAGACGCCTCACAATGTCAATCTTCTCTACGTCCCGCAAGACACCCTTTGGGTGTCATTCCTCCGGCAATGGGATCACAACTCTACACAGGTTACCTACCTCACCTCATGCACTTGAACTGCCAAAGCCACCCCCTCCATAGGCAGCTGATGCCAGCCCATCACGAACATGACGCATCCTTGGGAAGCCGAGGCCAGCACCTGCAACCCAATTATGACAGCCTATTCCACGACCTCACAAAGGACATGTCCTCATCATCCCTCACCTTCCTGTCCAGGCCATCAGCGACCACGCAGGTTTAAATGCAGCACTCGATCCTCACCCCACTCCACGATGCCCCACTTGGCACCAACACTGTGCTGGGTGTTAAAGTAGAGGAGCAGCCATGGGCAGCAGTGTGGCCTAATCCATCAGCCCCTTCCGCCGACGCCCAACCCGAGCCCAACCCCGCCCACTTCTCCAGCCTCACTAGGGACTCAAAAACCTCACTGTGCAAAAAGAAAGGACAGGGAGGGCCACAGGCCTGGCCTCAGGCTCCAGCAACCAACCAGGGACGCTTGCTCATTTTGGCTTCCAAAATCAACACAAGAAATGGCATGCACGAAGCGTGATCCTGGCCAAAACACACCTATCCAACTGCAAGCACACTGGGCCTAGACCGGCACACACCCCGACTCTTAAGACCAGCAAGAGAGCCTGCCCCCTTGCATTCCTTCAACTGCCTTTCAGCAGGGACCCGGGATACACAGATAAGCCAGCTTATGCGCAGACACGGTCGACACTCAGACAGGAGCCCCTCCACTACTGGAGTCCTTGGTGGTGTTTGCGTGCATGTCGGCAGGGGACACTGGACTTCACTCCTAACAGTCCCCTACACCCGAGAGAGGAAACGTGCTGAACCTCAGTTTCGATAAGGAGACGATAGAGTGTTCTCACCCATTTTGTTCAGAGTTTCCAAGGAATGCATACAAGGGTGTCATCATCGATCCAAGCACATGCTGGGATGGTGCAGAACACAACCGGGCAGTGTGCCATGAGCCTGGCGTGCCCCAAAAGCCTGGAGAATCCACAGCCTCAGCCACTCAACAAGACGAACAATCAAGCCACTCGTGCAGCCATTGGGCCCATCTGAGGAAAACCTAATATCTAATGGCACATCTTGCGGTGGTTGAATACCTACCGTCCTGAGTTATCCGCGACCATGCTCGGGAACATGGCCCCGCCTCACTTTTTCCAGTTCTTCTTAGCACCTCCAGTCGTCAGAGCACACGAAGATCTTCTTGTATTTGCCAACGGCGAGGCTTGCCCAGCAACTGCACCTGGGAAGTGGACTTGTTTCCTCAGAGGACATGATCCATACAAACATTTACCTGGGCTTGAGCTCTGAAACTGCTTCCCAAGGACCTCTATCCCTTACCGAGAACTGACTGCATGTCTGATAGTATGACTGCAGGAAGTTAGGCACATAAATTGGCCGGCGTGTGAGAGGCTGTATTTCTGTGTTCACGCGTGTGACTGTGACTGCGCACGCAGTCGCTCTTGTGGGTTTCTCTGTGTACCGCTGACTACGCGTCTTGGTCTCTGTGTGTCCCTGTTGCCCTGTGAAGAGGCGTCCAACAGCAAACGCCATAGTGTATACACAACACAATGTCTAGGCCCACAACTGAAAGGAGAAAGCCCCCTGTCAGCTTCCAGAGGCCGCATGCAAACTTTAACCCCCAGGGGCTGTAGAAATACTCCACGGACTCCCGCTCTCCCACAGCCACGCCTTCTGACCAGAGCACAAAGACTGGACGAGACCTGCCTCCCGGCCGTGGGTGTGACATCTACGTGCAACTCGAGAACCTGCCAGCTACCAGCACATCTGATGTGCACTTGGGGTCACTCCCAGCACTTTCGGAAGCAAGGGAACTCCCATGGGTGAGCCGACACCGACCTACAGCATTCTACTGGCAAGATGCAGCCTGAAACCACTCAAGGGGCTAAAGAACATCGAACAAAGTGCAACTTCTTGCCAACTAGGCCTAATCACTTTCCTTTGACCCGTGGGAATGCCCACCACAGGAAGCAGAGGGCTTCAGCAGCCATGACCCATGTTGGAACCCCACAGCGGAAACTAGGCCACCTTCCCGGCCATGTCTCAGGCAGCTCCCATCCTGCAAGGTTCACGGCCCTGACCCCTAAGGAACCGCTCAAACGCTCAACAGCCTCGTCCAACGTGCCCTACTCCAGCCAGCAGGGCGAAGCGTCCCTACTGGAAGACACAGACATCTTCCGAACACGGGAACAAGGAACACCAGGGAAGACAGACCGCAAGCCTGTCTGCTTTGAAGATGCTGATCCCACCTGATGCATCCTGGAAATACTCCACTGCCACAGTGACACCACTGAGGAACTCAGAGTGATCAAAGGCGTGGTCCCCGAGGACCACAGACAGACTTGCAACGGAAGACCTCTGCCATGTGAGGGCACTTGGAAGCCTGAAAGGGAAGAGTGGCTGGCCTTGGCAGCGCACCAGGGATGGCAACAGTGCCCCCTTCTCTGCCCCGCCAACGGACTGCTCTGGATAAAGCTCTGGCTATTCGAAAGGCCTGCATGCCACACGGGCCGGCCGCATCATGCCCTCCGGCAGAAACACTATCGCGTTGCACATTCCCAAAAGTGGGAAAAGAGCGACCAAAGGGCTTGTTTGCATAACTCACCTACCCCCAAGAAGGCCGGCACAGATGCCTCAGCATGTCCGTCTTCTCTATGTCCCGCAAGACACCCGTGGGGAGTCACTCCTCTGGAAACGGGATTGCAACTCTTCACAGGTAACCTACCTCACTGCATCCTCATGAACTGCCAAAGCCATCCCCACCATAGGCAGCTGATGCCAGACCATCACGAACAAGACACATCCTTGGGAAGCCGAGGCCAGCGCCTGCAACCCAATGATGACAGCCCATCCCACGACATCACACAGGACCTGTCCTCATGATACCTTACCTTTCTCTCCAGGGCAGCAGCCACTACGCAGGCTTAAATGCAGCACTCGATCCTCACCCCACTCCACGATGATCCACTTAGCGCCAACAGTGTGCTGGCAGCTTCAGGGGCAGCAGCGAGGCCTAATCCATCAGCCCCCTTCCGCCATCACCAAACTCCATCCCACCCCCGCCCACTGCTCCAGCCCCACCGGGCACTCAAGAACCTCACCGCACCAAACACAACAACAGAGAGGGCCACAGGCCTGGCCTGAGGCTCCAGGCTCCAACCAGGGAACCTTGCTCATTTTGGCTTCCAAAATCAACCACCGAAGCGGCATGCACAAAGCGTGATCCTGGTCAAAACACACTTCTCCAAGTGAAAGCTCACTGGGCCCACACCAGCACACACTCCGACTCTGAAGACTAGCAGGAGAGCCTGCCCCTTTGCATTCCCTCACGGCCTTTTAGCAGGGACCGCGGATTCATAGATGACCCAGCTTATGGGCAGACACGGTCGACCCTCAGACAGGAGCCCCTCCAATGCTAGAGCCCTTAGTGGTGTTGGCATGCATGTCAGCAGGGGATGTTGGCCCTCACTCCTAACTGTCCCCTACCCCCGAGAGAAACGTGCTGGACCTCAGTTGCGATGAGGAGACCGTAGAGCTTTCTCACTCATTTTGTTCAGATTTTCCAAGGAATGCATACAAGGGTGTCATCATCGATCCAAGCACATGCTGGGACGCTGCAGAACACAAACGGGCAGGCCGTGGGGCTCTGCAGAGGAGCCATGAGCCAGAAGTACTCCAACAGCCTGGGGAATCCACAGTCCTCAGGCCACTCAGCAAGACCAACAGTCAATCCACTCTTGCAGCCATTGGACCCATCTGAGGAAAACCTAATATCCAATGGCACATCTTAGTATGCGTGAATGCTACTGTCCTGAGTTATCCCCAGCCACGCTCAGC
This sequence comes from Eschrichtius robustus, assembly GCF_028021215.1. Classification (NCBI taxonomy): domain Eukaryota; kingdom Metazoa; phylum Chordata; class Mammalia; order Artiodactyla; family Eschrichtiidae; genus Eschrichtius; species Eschrichtius robustus. The sequence continues at coordinate 246,761 of NW_027175425.1, forward strand.
AACGTGCGCCTGCTCCACTTTTTCCAGTTCCCCTTAGCACATCCAGTCATCAGACAACACGAAGGTCTTCTTGTTTTTGCCGACGGCCAGCCTTACCCTGCAACTGCACCTGAGAAGTGGACAGAAATCATGCGGCTTCTGAATTGCACCACAGTCCTCAGAGAACGATTCTTGTGAAAACTTACCTGCGTGTGAGCCCGGAACCTGCTTCCCAAGTACCACTATTCCTTACCGAAAACGGATTGCGTGTCTCACAGCACGACTGGAGGAAGTTAGGCATGTATGTTGGCCGGTGTGTGAGACGCTGTATGTGTGTACTCACGCGTGTGGGCGTGTGTGACTGTGACTGCGCACGAAGATGCACTCATGGGTTCCGGTGTGTGCCGCTGAATACGCGTCTTGGTCTCTGGGTGTCCCTGTGGCCCTCTGCAGGCGCCTCCAACAGTAAACGCCATAGTTTATACACACCATCCTGGATGGACCCCCAACTGAAAGGAGAAAGACCCCTGTCAGCTTCAAGAGGCCACATGCGAACTTTGACCCCCAGGGACTGTTGAAATAGCCCACAGACTCCCGCACTCTCACAGCCACGCCTTGTGAGCAAAGCACAAAGACTGGACGAGACCTGCCTCCCGGCCGTGTCTGTCACATCTATGTGGACCTGGAGAGCCTGCCACCTACCAGCACATCTGATGTGCCCTTGGGGTCACTCCCAGCACTCCCGGAAGCAAGGGAACCTCCCATGGGCGGGCTGACTGCGACCTGCAGTTGCCTACAGGCAAGATGCAGCCCGGCACTTCTCAAGGGGCTAAGGAACAGCGGACCAAGTGCGTCTTCACACCAACTAGAACATATCACTTTCCATGACCCCGTGGGAATGTCCACAATGGGAAGTGTTGGGCTTCAGCAACCATGACACAGGTTGGAACACCAGAGCAGAAATTAGGCCACCTCCCCGCCCACGTATCGGCAAGTTTCCAACTGGCAGGTTTGGTGGCCCTGACCACTGAGAAAACGCTCAAACGATACACAGCCTCTTCCTAAGTGCCCTCCTCCTGCATGCAGGGCGACTCGACCCTATTGGAAGCCACAGACATTATGCGACATGGGGACACTGAACACCAGGGAAGACAGACCGCAAGCCTGTCTGCTTTGATGAGGCCCACACCACCCCATGCATCCTGGCAATTCTCCACTGCTACAGCGACACTACCGAGGAACTCACAGCGATCAAATGCACTGTTCCTGAGGACCACAGACAGACTTTCAACGGAAGACCTCTGCCACACGAGGGGACCTGGAAGCTTGAAAGGGCACAGTGGTTGTCCACGACAGCACACCTGGCTTCGCAACAGTGCCCCCATCTCTGCCCCGCCCACGGACTGCTGCAGATCAACCTCAGGCTGTTCGAAAGGCCTGCATGCAAAACTGGCTGGCGGTGTCATGCCCCCCCGGGAGAGACACTTTCGCTTTGCACATTCCCAAACAAGGGAAGAAAGCAGCCAATAGGGATGTTCCATAACTCAACTACCTCCAAGGAGGACGGGACAGACGCCTCACAATGTCAATCTTCTCTACGTCCCGCAAGACACCCTTTGGGTGTCATTCCTCCGGCAATGGGATCACAACTCTACACAGGTTACCTACCTCACCTCATGCACTTGAACTGCCAAAGCCACCCCCTCCATAGGCAGCTGATGCCAGCCCATCACGAACATGACGCATCCTTGGGAAGCCGAGGCCAGCACCTGCAACCCAATTATGACAGCCTATTCCACGACCTCACAAAGGACATGTCCTCATCATCCCTCACCTTCCTGTCCAGGCCATCAGCGACCACGCAGGTTTAAATGCAGCACTCGATCCTCACCCCACTCCACGATGCCCCACTTGGCACCAACACTGTGCTGGGTGTTAAAGTAGAGGAGCAGCCATGGGCAGCAGTGTGGCCTAATCCATCAGCCCCTTCCGCCGACGCCCAACCCGAGCCCAACCCCGCCCACTTCTCCAGCCTCACTAGGGACTCAAAAACCTCACTGTGCAAAAAGAAAGGACAGGGAGGGCCACAGGCCTGGCCTCAGGCTCCAGCAACCAACCAGGGACGCTTGCTCATTTTGGCTTCCAAAATCATCACAAGAAATGGCATGCACGAAGCGTGATCCTGGCCAAAACACACCTATCCAACTGCAAGCACACTGGGCCTAGACCGGCACACACCCCGACTCTTAAGACCAGCAAGAGAGCCTGCCCCCTTGCATTCCTTCAACCGCCTTTCAGCAGGGACCCGGGATACACAGATAAGCCAGCTTATGCGCACACACGGTCGACCCTCAGACAGGAGCCCCTCCACTACTGGAGTCCTTGGTGGTGTTTGCGTGCATGTCGGCAGGGGACACTGGACTTCACTCCTAACAGTCCCCTACACCCGAGAGAGGAAACGTGCTGAACCTCAGTTTCGATAAGGAGACGATAGAGTGTTCTCACCCATTTTGTTCAGAGTTTCCAAGGAATGCATACAAGGGTGTCATCATCGATCCAAGCACATGCTGGGATGGTGCAGAACACAACCGGGCAGTGTGCGGGGCTCTGCAGGGGAGCCATGAGCCTGGGGTACCCCAAAAGCCTGGAGAATCCTCAGCCCTCAGGCCACTCAACAAGACGAACAATCAAGCCACTCTTGCAGCCATTGGGCCCATCTGAGGAAAACCTAATATCTAATGGCACATCTTGCGGTGGTTGAATACCTACCGTCCTGAGTTATCCGCGACCATGCTCGGGAACATGGCCCCGCCTCACTTTTTCCAGTTCTTCTTAGCACCTCCAGTCGTCAGAGCACACGAAGATCTTCTTGTATTTGCCAACGGCGAGGCTTGCCCAGCAACTGCACCTGGGAAGTGGACTTGTTTCCTCAGAGGACATGATCCATACAAACATTTACCTGGGCTTGAGCTCTGAAACTGCTTCCCAAGGACCTCTATCCCTTACCGAGAACTGACTGCATGTCTGATAGTATGACTGCAGGAAGTTAGGCACATAAATTGGCCGGCGTGTGAGAGGCTGTATTTCTGTGTTCACGCGTGTGACTGTGACTGCGCACGCAGACGCTCTTGTGGGTTTCTCTGTGTACCGCTGACTACGCGTCTTGGTCTCTGTGTGTCCCTGTTGCCCTGTGAAGAGGCGTCCAACAGCAAACGCCATAGTGTATACACAACACAATGTCTAGGCCCACAACTGAAAGGAGAAAGCCCCCTGTCAGCTTCCAGAGGCCGCATGCAAACTTTAACCCCCAGGGGCTGTAGAAATGCTCCACGGGCTCCCTCTCTCCCACAGCCACGCCTTCTGACCAGAGCACAAAGACTGGACGAGACCTGCCTCCCGGCCGTGGGTGTGACATCTACGTGCAACTCGAGAACCTGCCAGCTACCAGCACATCTGATGTGCACTTGGGGTCACTCCCAGCACTTTCGGAAGCAAGGGAACTCCCATGGGTGAGCCGACACCGACCTACAGCATTCTACTGGCAAGATGCAGCCTGAAACCACTCAAGGGGCTAAAGAACATCGAACAAAGTGCAACTTCTTGCCAACTAGGCCTAATCACTTTCCTTTGACCCGTGGGAATGCCCACCACAGGAAGCAGAGGGCTTCAGCAGCCATGACCCATGTTGGAACCCCACAGCGGAAACTAGGCCACCTTCCCGGCCATGTCTCAGGCAGCTCCCATCCTGCAAGGTTCGCGGCCCTGACCCCTAAGGAACCGCTCAAACGCTCAACAGCCTCGTCCAACGTGCCCTACTCCAGCCAGCAGGGCGACGCGTCCCTACTGGAAGACACAGACATCTTCCGAACACGGGAACAAGGAACACCAGGGAAGACAGACCGCAAGCCTGTCTGCTTTGAAGATGCTGATCCCACCTGATGCATCCTGGAAATTCTTCACTGCCACAGTGACACCACTGAGGAACTCAGAGTGATCAAAGGCGTGGTCCCCGAGGACCACAGACAGACTTGCAACGGAAGACCTCTGCCATGTGAGGGCACTTGGAAGCCTGAAAGGGAAGAGTGGCTGGCCTTGGCAGCGCACCAGGGATGGCAACAGTGCCCCCTTCTCTGCCCCGCCAACGGACTGCTCTGGATAAAGCTCTGGCTATTCGAAAGGCCTGCATGCCACACGGGCCGGCCGCATCATGCCCTCCGGCAGAAACACTATCGCGTTGCACATTCCCAAAAGTGGGAAAAGAGCGACCAAAGGGCTTGTTTGCATAACTCACCTACCCCCAAGAAGGCCAGCACAGATGCCTCAGCATGTCCGTCTTCTCTATGTCCCGCAAGACACCCGTGGGGAGTCACTCCTCTGGAAACGGGATTGCAACTCTTCACAGGTAACCTACCTCACTGCATCCTCATGAACTGCCAAAGCCATCCCCACCATAGGCAGCTGATGCCAGGCCATCACGAACAAGACACATCCTTGGGAAGCCGAGGCCAGCGCCTGCAACCCAATGATGACAGCCCAT